>NC_064923.1:333570546-333874140 GCF_023897955.1 Schistocerca gregaria
CAGCTGTTTTCGTGAAATACTCTGTAGGAAATACTGGAAACAGCCACACGTTTTGTGAAATGATTTTATTGTACCATTACTTATTTCAGGCCTAAGTCCATAGTTAGATTGCAGTGGGCACTGTTTTTGCAAAATTTAGATTAAGTCCTAAAATATAACAGTTTTGTGAGGTATATTCTATAAAAGGTCTTAGAATTGGTCCAAAAATACGATGAAGTTCTTGTGATTATAAAGATGTACACTTATGTATGTTCTGTACATTGTACTTACGTCATGAAAAGCCATTCCTTGCACATTATAAGACAATAGTTTGATTTTGTTTCACAGCCCTAGCTGTTCAATGGACTAAACTAAATACAATATGGAGGATAAATTAGCTTACACCTGCTGCTGATCTGATGTTCCAAAGTACATTGTGTATGTTGAGATATGATGCATATCTGGAGCTATTTCGAAGACACTTCTTCATTGAACAGATAAATGGTTCAAATGGCACTGAGCACTATGGGACTTAACATCTGTGGTCATCAGTCCCCTATAACTTAGAACTACTTAAACCTAACTAGCCTAAGGACATCACACACATCCATGCCCGAGGCAGGATTCGAACCTGGAACCGTAGCAGTCGCACAGTTCCAAACTGAAGCGCCTAGAGCCGCTTGACCACAACGACCAGCGAACAGATAATATTATACAACTAAACATTTAATTATTTATGTTTGAAAGATGCTGGTAATGAGCAGTGAAGAATTTTCTCTGTATCAGTTAATTATCATTTCAATCATTTCAGATTACGGGAATTGTATGAGCAATGTTTAGTCCAGAATAATTGAAACAGCTCAGATACCATCACTAAAATTCACAATAAAGTTAAAAACAAATACAGTAACAAAGACAGCTTTAAGACCAGATCCTACAGCACTTTAGCACAAATAACTCTTCAAAATTTTGTGAAATATGTCTGCATAATATTCATTGATAAAGTGTCTTGCCAAGTTTTCACATGTATTCCATAGCAAAAATATCAAAATTTGTTTTTCTACAAACAATAAAATAAAAGACAAAGTTGCTACAACTTAAATTTAAAAACTGAAGTGCCCCATAGGTCTGGCATTTATCAAGTATACTGTTTCTGTGCCCTAAATTTTACAATGACCAAACTGGTGGGATGCTTTCAGCCCTGAGAACCTAAAAAAATCAACTCTTGTTACTGACTTGGAACAGTACAGAAATACAGAGATAAGCATCAAAGATGACTTAGAGATATTACACTTAGCTGAAAAAGGTGTAGTAATGAATTTATCAGAGGAATGAGAAATATGTAATCACATTCACACTAAACCTGATGGCAACCAAATATACCTCCAAAATTTCATTTAGCTTCATTATCTGAAATGGCAGTGAAATGATAGAAATAATAATTAATTACAAGAGAGAAAATCTTCATTGGTCATTCCCAGCCTCTTTCAAACCTAAGTAATCAAATATCTAACTGTATTAAATTATACATGCCAACGAAATTTTTTTTGAAACACTTATTTTTATTTTGATAATTGGTCTTGATACATTTTTAGAGCTGAATTCAAATCTAGCCTTAGTTTTTTGTATCACCCATAGTTTTCGAGCAATATGCTTTTTACTGTAATAGTATAAAATCCTATGCTAAATGGTTAATGGGGATATTAATGAAACGCTTTGTTACAACATAAGCATGGTTTGTATTTACAGTAGGCTACTTAAAACAATTACATGTATAAATACAGATTTTACTTGTCAGCTGCAATTGCTTTGTATTTTCTTTCTCTTTTTTCTTTGAAGATTCTTGTTTAGCTTTTTCTACGATGAGTCATTTGCTGATCTTGCGGCCTTGGTAGCGTTTTTCCATCACTTTGATGTACTCATGAAAATGCTGTCCTAGCTCCTCACAAATCCTGTCCGGGATGTAATCAAGGTGGCTGTTCTAAAAGAGAACTTTTAGGCTTATTTAACATCATAAAGTTTTAAACTTCTTTAACATTATAGTTATAATAGAAACATATTCTTTCTTTTTCCTGTCCTAAGAACTTTGTAACGACTTGCTTGAATGATACCCATGTTTCTTTCTCATTTAAAGTCATTGTGGATTCAAAGTTACAATGAAACATTAACTTTCTAATTTCACACCCGCAAAGACGCCTTATTTTAGTTTAGCTTCTGAGAGGTGTGCAAATTTTTGGCAGAGATAATTTAAACATGGTCCATCTTCAGGCAAAGCCTTTACAAACCGTTTCATTATGCCTAACTTCATATGTAGAGGCGGTAGGATCACGTTTTTTGGATCTACAAGGGTCTTGCGCAGGATGTTCTTCTCACCTGGTTTAAAGACTCCCTCACAGGCCTACTGTCCGATTCACACAAGAAACATGGAAATTTGATAAAGCGACCTTTCTGAACAAGGAGAATGCATGTTACTTTTAGATCGTGACATATCATCCAACCAAGAGCAGAATAGCCTAATTTATTTAGCACTATTTCTAGGTTTTCATAGATTTCTTTCATGTGTACAGAATTTCCAAGAGATATATATGCATACATTTTAACATTGTATAGTAAAACAGCCTTTAAACTAGTTTTGGATGAACCAATAAAGAGCTACATTCTTCCTTTTTGTATTCGATACCAAACTCATTCATCAGGCTGGAAATGTCTGAGCAGTACACTAAATCACCTTCATGTAGAAAAACTTTGGAAAGTTCCTGCTCTCTCTATACATGTATATGATGGTTCTACCTGCCAAAAGTTCTTTTCTATTAAGCTAGAGCCAAGCAATTCAGGTTTCTCTTTAATTAAGCCCAGATCCCTAACCAAATCGTTCAGCTCGGCCTGAGTGAACAATACTTTCAGTATTACAATGGAATTCATCATCATCTGGTTCATCTAAATCCCATTCTGTTGGAATAGAATTTAAATCATCTGGTGGTTCAGGAAACGGCAAATGTACACCATGCCCTACTTGTCGGATGGCGCACGAAAGGTTGGGGTAGCTTATTACCTTCTTGTTTTTCGAATTATGACCAGTAATATCAACACTGCTAAAGTAGAAATCATCGGAATGATTACTTGGCTCCAACCATATCATAGGTGCAGCAAATCTAAAGGTTTTTTTCTCCTTTTTGGAACATTTCCTTAGATCTTCGACAGACACATAACATATCTTATGTGGCGCCCATTATTTATATTGATCACCAAGTTTAAATCCAAAATATGATAAGTAAATCTTTTTCACAAAGTCCGTAATATTCTTCGGCGTTTTTTAGTCACAAATTTGCCAAAAATATAACAAAAACTGTCACCAGAGTTTTTTCAACCACAATTAAACATTGTAATGAGCACATGTACAGAAAACGGAGAAGTGAGGTTAGGTTGACAGTAAACAAAACATCTGCTAACAGAAAAATAGAATCGCCTTCTTTGACAGCAAATGTTTCTCAGCACTGCTACCAACGTCATCTACACATTCATTACACCTCCGTTTTAAATTATCTTAGATGTATAAAAGGTGTTAAATTATTTTAAAAATTGCTTAATTTAATAAATTTAACTGTAAAATATGAAGAAATGATGGGTGATAGAGTTTAGAAAATATCCTAATGGGATTCCCCCCCCCCCTTAAAAAATGTAAGTCATTTTCAGCATCGTTGGCCTGTGTTATCTGTACTATGAAGAAATATCTCTGAAGTAACTCCATGAGTGGGCCTTATCTGTAAGCTTATCAAGTTTTGTTCCGCCAGATCAGCAGCCGAAGTAAACAAATCTACCACTATCTTGTATTTATTCAGTTCATTGATCAGTATGGATGAAAAAGCAAATTAAACTTCTGTCTTATAATACGTTAAGCAGGGCCTTTCATGAAGTAAGTATAATCTATAGAGCATGTGTGTACAACTACGTAATCCCAAAAACTTTGTTACATTTTAAAATGCCAATATATTATTTACAAAGAAGCCAACGCTACCATCTTGCGATGGACTCTGGCACGAAACTTGTGAAGATACAATAAGAAGAAATCTTGTGGCCGTTTTCATTATTTCCTAGCGCGTAATAATAAAATACTAACAAACCAGGTACGGTATTCCTCCACTGAAGTGATGGATATGTAATGGATTGGTATGAAGTAAAAAGTAGGTACGGCGCCCGTGAACGTAAGAGAAATTGTCGCGTCCGATGCTACATTAACGTACCCACTCCCCGGCCCCTCTCTCCTTTCCGCAGCTTGCTCTTGCTAGGAGACCTATGCAAGTCAATTACAGTTTCTCACTAATTGTGCTATCCAGTGCAACACTTAATTCCAGCGTCTGTAAATGCTGGATGATAATCACAGGAGTGACAGTGCCTTTACTTTCGAAATATATTCGATGTTCCCTCGGATAGCTTAATTGTTCTTTCGTTCACAAGGTGCGATTTGTCTCGTGTGTAACAATGCCACTTAGTGTTCCAACGCGTGTTATTTGAATGAGAACTTTTTAATAAGCAATGTACTCTGGTGCGATGTGGTCTGGTTTACCAACACCAGAACATGCTCACATACACATATTTACCAGACGTTTCGTAATCATCTGTAAATATTCAGCATATAGGCCACTGTCTCTCAGGTAGTGTATCATGCCCCTAGTCTAGATGGACTTACATGGCTCATAAGTTTCCTCTCCTTGCTATACGGAAATATGTTACAGCAATGAAAATTCCTCCTGTCATACCACAAAAAGGTAAAGAGTTACTCTTCTAAAGACACTGCCAAATGGAGGGAACCAGCAGCCACAGACTTTATACAGCCTTCTTAAAAACAATCTTTGCTTGACGACACATTCGCGCTCTTTTAGCGCAAAAAATTCTAAATTCTGTTTTCCAGCTTTCTCTGCAATAAAGCCTTCGTACTCCCTTAGGCTGGGAAACATTAACACTTCTCTATAGGATATGAGGAAACATTGGGCAAGTTTTTAACAAGTTGATGTATGGTGCTGGGGTAAAATTGACAAAAATTGACCCCCTCCCCTCAGCATCGCCTACTTAGGACATATAGGCTCTTCTCTTTCTCTGTCAGTGTTCGTACTTCTTTCTTCAAGTCCCAGTGATATTATCTCCTCTTTATTTACATTGGCTCAATCTGCCTTTCTTTATCACAACCCTTGTCTCTTTCTCTGTTTTACACTGTCTCCTGTATTTACAATACATTGTACTGCCACTATCTCCTAACTCCCTTACACACACACTCTCTCTATGTATTTTTTCCCATTGACACTGCCTCCACCATACCATGGCTGCACTAATATTCTGGGTGGGGGATTCAATCTTTCCTTTTCTTTTTTCGCTAAACCCGCCTATTTAAAATTTCGGCCCACAACGTTCTTTCTCCTGTACCTACGTGTTAAACTTCGCCGGTCTGGAAGGATACAGATATTTCCCGCCGCCCCCCCCCCCCCCCCAAAGCCTATGTATCGCCTACACTTACTTCTATTTCTCATTTCCACTGTCTCCTCTCTCTTATCCTTCCAGACCTACTATCTCCATCCTTCTCTCTTTCTCTTCTACTGCCACTGCCTGTAACCGACCAACTCTTTTCCCTGTGTCTAGCTAGCAATGCTGCTGTCATCACCCATCTGTCTAGCCCAGTACTATTCTCTTGAATCATCACTCTTTCTCTTTCGCTGCCATTTCCGCTCTCCTATCAACACTGTCTCCTCGCTATTTCACTCCCACTGGTACGTCACCTCTCTCTTTCAGCGTCATTGATTCTCAGAAATACTCTTTCGGCAAAAAAAAGGGCAAGTATTTTCACAAGGCCAACTCTTTTAAGAGGGAGGCGAAATGAGCATTGATTGAGATAGCTGGGCTGGTTCGCCACTTTTCTGTCAGAGTCCTTTAAAGTGGTACATTGTAGCTCAGTTTGGGCTCCGACATGAGCAATTTTCCTCTCGTTCCCTTCTTTTTCGTGCTACGACAGGGTGTACAGCATATTTAAAACGGGTTCTATAGATCCGTAAGATTCGGACAGTTTATCGAGTCATTTATACTCTTTGACACATGTAAACCACAAATAAGTTTGCGTAGTAGAAGGTTAACACAAAATCGTTTCCTTTACACTTTTCTCGACCTTTACTAATCGATTGCAATTAATCCAAAACACCTTGTGTATTTAATATGTAAACATGTTGTTAGAATTATTTTAACCAAATTTCCAGTCCTCTCTGTTTTACATAATTTTCGCAGTCCGTTTCATCCAAATACAAATTGAGTCCTACGTTACATTCAAAAATGTTTTCAAACCGATGCCTGAGAGATAAAAACAAAAAGCTTTAAAGCGATCCTATACTGAGGAGCTAAAGAAACTGGTAGACCTACTTAATATCGGATATGGCCTCGGGGAGCACGCAGAAGTACAGCAACACGACGTGGCATGAACACTAATGTCTGAAGTCGTGCTGGAGGAAATTGACACCTTGAATCCTGCAGTGTTGTCCATAAATCCGTAAGAGTACGAGGGGGTGGACATCTCTTCTGAGCACCACATTGCCAGGCATCCGAGATATGCTCAATAATCTTCATGTCTGGGGAGATTGGCGGCTAGCGGAAGCGTTTAAACTCAAAACTGTGTTACTGGAGCCACTCTGTAGCAGTTCTGGACGTGTGGGGTGTCGCATTGTCCTACTGGAATTGCCCAAGTACGTCGGAACGCACAATGGACATGAATGGATGCGATCAGGCAGGATGCTTAAGTACATGTCACCTGCCAGAGTTGTAACTAGATGTATCAGGGGTAACATATCACTTCACCTAGACACGCCCCACACCGTTACACAGCCTCAACCAACCTGAAAAGTTCTCTGCTCACTTGCAGCGTCCATGGATTCAGGAGGTTGTCTCTCTACCCGTACATGTCCATCCGCTCGATCAACTTTAAACGAGACTCGTCCGACCAGGCAACAGGGTTTTCAGTCATCAACAGCCCAGTGTCGGTGTTGACGCACCCAGACGAGGCGTAAGGTATTGTGCCATGCAGTCATCGAGGGTACATGAGAAGCCTTTGGCTCCGAAAGCCCATATCGATGATGTTTCGTTGAATGGTTCGCCCGCTGACACATGTTGATGGCCCAGCACTGAAATCTGCTGCAATCTGCGGAAGGATTAAACTTTGGTCACGTTGACATGTTGTCATCAACTGTCGTTGGTGCCGTTCTTGTAGGATCTCTTTCCGTCAGCAGCGATGTCTGAGATTTGATGTGCTACCGGATTCCTGTTATCCACGATACACTCGTGAAATGGTCAAGCGAGAAAATCACCATTTAATCACTACCTCGGAGACCATGTGTCCCACCGAACGTGCAAGGACCACAACATTACGTTCAAACTCACTTAAGTCTTGATAACCTGCCATCGTAACAGCTGTAACTGATCTAACAACTTCGCCAGACACTTGTTTCCTTATATAGGTGTTGGCGACCGCAGCATCGTATTCTGCCTGTTTACATTTCTCTGTAACTGAATACAGGTTCAAATGGCTCTGAGCACTCTGGGACCTAACATCTGGGGTCATCAGTCCCTAGAACTTGGAACTACTTAAACGTAAGTAACCTAAGGACATCACACACATCCATGCCAGAGGCTGGATTCGAACTTGCAACTGTAGTGGTTGCGCGGTTCCAGACTGAAGCGCTTAGAACCACTCGGCCACAGCGACCGGCTATAATTGTATAAGTATGCCTATTCCAGTTTCTTTGGCTCTTGAGTGTAGACCTGTATAGTGTATTGTGACCACACTGGAAAATATACGCATCATCTAGTTTAAAAAGAGCACACGACTCCCACTCAACGCAAGTTCACCTTACACTACATTGTATAAAAATCAACAATATCGAAAAAAAATGCAGAATTTGAATTTCAAGCGTAATGAAATTCATAGGTACCATGTGGCAACATCGAATAATTTCCAAAATGAAAATGGCCTATGTAGACATGAAGTGCACATTATAAAAAGACAGCATGTTATAAAGTTTTAGCCGGCCGCGGTGTTCTAGCGGTTCAGGCGCTCAGTCCGGAACCGCGCGACTGCTACGGTCGCAGGTTCGAATCCTCCCTCGGGTATGGATGTGTGTGGTGTCCTTAGGTTAGTTAGGTTTACGTAGTTCTAAGTTCTAGGGGACTGATGACCACAGATGTTAAGTTCCATAGTGCTCAGAGCCATTTGAACCATTTTTATAAAGTTTTATTGGTGCAAAAAAGCTGACTGAAAATATAGTTTGCTGACCACAGAACCCTTCCGATGACCCCAGAACCCTTGCCATCACATTTTTGAGAGTGGGCATTTTGGAGCATATTGGTACACGCACTGCCGTGAACGGGCTGGTAGCGTGCGAGCTGTTTTGACAGTGTTACAGTGTCTTTAAAAATCACGCACTTTTCCGTAACGTGATCTATAGCATGGTTGTTATTTATGAGATCTTTGGAAGACACGCTCCGCAAAGCTAGTATAGAGGACATAGTTAACTGACAGTAATTTCTATTAGATACGTGCACATTATGACCACGAGTACGAGCACCGGCGTTGTTTCAAAGGCTCCTGCGCGCTTAAGCAGCTCATTCTTCTGTTTACGCCATAGGACTGACTTGATTTTACCACAATTGTTAGTAGGCGCCACAGAAAACCTAAGGCTGCGACCACAGTGACTGCGACATCGGTGAATTCCGCCGACGACCGACGTAAGGCAAAGACGGCCGATCTCTTCAAACTAGTATATCAATACACGTGCAGTCTCGGTACAACCGATCTCATCGCCTGCACATACGGACTTTGTGAGATAATGGTGAGATTCAAGTCACTTTATTTTCTTCGATCGAATCTTCGGTCAAATAGGTCGACCTCCCCAAACGGGATACAAGGATGACGACAAAATTCTTAAGTGTAGTAAAACAAAGAAGGAGTTTGTTGCATCCTGAAGATGAAAGGCACAAAGGGGGCTATGTCTCGGATTCAATGGTCTGAAATCTCTATTTTATTGGAAACCAAGAAACGAAGTTAAATTGTAATAATAATTAACTGAACAATAACTTACATTACACTAGTCTTGTTCCGTAGCTGTCTATTAATTTCAGTCTCACGTCTACTACAGCATGTCATTTGCAACACAGGCAAAATCTGAATCGAAAATATTAGGCCTGCCTTATAACCTCAGAAAATTATGTTTCAAATAAGAAAGGTGACATATGTTAGTTCTGACACTTAAAGTTATTGCAGTAGCCTTTTTTGGGTTGTGGTAGGCGGACATTAGCTGTCTACGAACTATTATTGTCGCATACAGGTTTTTTACATTAGTAGGGCAGCGATTTTGGTAAGTGGTGTGGTTTACAAGTAAGTTTTATGTCTTTCCACTTTTCAGAATGTTACGTGTTCAAAATATTTTACTGCAAAGTTTATATTTGTTTTTCATACGGAAGAACAGTGACAGTCATTTATGTCTGTTTTGCGGAATTTATTTGAAACTAATGATAGTATTTGTAATTTTGCTTTTCAATGACACTAAAAATCATCTAGTGTGTGTAACAGAACATTTTTACCTTTATCTAAAACATTTTTAAAAATTGCCCGCGTAATCCAATAACTGAGGAAAGAGTGGACAGTGCTCGTCCCGCACTTTTTTTTAAAAGGATATATATTAGAATTCCTAACCTCTATGAGTCCACCAGAAACTGACGTAAGAGATCGGAAGCACATTGGCCGAAGCGTCGGCCGATCCTATTGGGCGATCTCTGGTGGCGGCTTCTGGTGAGCATTGTCGGAACCACTGTGAACGCACCCTAATTCTATATTTTCAGACTGGGGTGTAGTGCTAACCGGTATCTCTCGTCACGGACAAACCGTCAGGGGATATTATTACCAAAAGCTACTGTAGGAGTTAGGGGAGACTGTCAAGTCGATGGGTCGCGACAAGTAGCGCAAGGACCGATCATTCCTTCACGCTTAAGTCACAGTACATTCTGTATAAGGAACAGTAAAATGAAAACGAGGCAGCTGAAAAAAGTAAGTACACTGTTATTTCCAATGTAATCGTCAGAACTGATTACAGATTTATCCCATAGTGAGATAAGACCGCTCAACGTCTTCGTGGAATAATGTTTTCCTTTGTCTACGGAGACATGACCATAGCCAGGCGTACACCTCTTCGTCTGAGACAAATCGACGGTCACAAAAGCCTTCTTTCAGGGTTCTAAAAATATGGAAGTCACATGGGGAGAGATCAGTACCGTACTTAATGTGTGTAAGGGCTTCCCAACGAAATTTCGGCAGTGTAGTCGGAACTGAAGTGGGCCCGCCCACGTGTTTCCAAGATTGTTTCGACTGTACTATGGAATTTCACTGGGATGCCTTTACAGATCCTTCACATAGTCCCGATCTTGTCCCATGTGACATCCATGTTTTTGAAGCACTAGAAAAAGACATTTGTGGCGGTTGATTTGCTTCGGACGAAAGGGTGTATGCCTAGGTACAATCATGGTTCCGTAACCAAGAGTGAACATTTTCCAGTGGAGGTATTGACCACCTTTTTTTCAGATTGGGATAAATGTATTAACGATTAAGGTCACTACTTTTGAAATAACAGGCAGTTTACATGCTTTTTTCCAGCTGCCTCGTTTTCAATTGACTGCCCACCATACATGAGAGCTGCTTCTTTGTGTTATGAAATGTTGCCCTATCTCCCGTTTTCCTCTGAGATGGGATCCAGTGATTTCTTATTCTTTTCTCCGACGAAGAAGCCATTGTGTAACTGACTGCTCTAGAACGACGAGGTAACTCTGGAGATCAAAGTTTCCAAAACGATCAAAATACAGCCACAAGGTCTCTGCCAAGTCTTCTATTGTTGTTAAATGTATCACACTGAAAGATCAATCTGTAGAGAAGTAATTTCAACGTCAACAAGTATTAACGTCGAAGCGTGATTTGTTCGAACTAATAATTACTAATTTACGATTATTCCTCCAACACGGTACCTAGGTGCTCTTCCGTACTCACTCAGCTAAATGGTATCTAAAGCTTTTTATGTGCCCTTTCTAGTTTCCAGGGGGTCGATGGCACGTTTTATATTTAACATTCGTCTTTTAACACCTTTCAAATTGAACGCGTTGGGCATGCAAAGTAACGTGCGACGTGCTCTTGGATGGCCGGCGTCTTCTGAATAGTTGATTCCAGCGAGAGCGATTAATGACGGCGCTACCGTTGTCGGCGAGACGCAGGCTGACTGATTTACGCCGGCGCGAAATTAACCGCGCACCGCTCCCTGAGACGCCGCTATTAATAATGGCCGCTCGACGGCGCGCACCGCTGGATATAGCGCTCGGCGACGCTCCGTTGTCACACGAATCTCCCCGAGAGGAGGCGAGGGTGCCCGAAGTGGCTCAGAGATGCTACAGCGATTCCAGATAGCACACGCACAAGGAAGCGAGCTGCAGTAACATGGTCCCTAGTATTTCCACCTTCTCGCTGCGGCGGAGGTTTGTGGACCTAGATGGTGCTGTTCTTAACTACAGGGTGTCTTTTTCTGTTAGTCAAATGATTCAGATCCTGAACTTTATTATTGAAGAACTGTGTGGCTCGCAATTGATGTAGTTGTTCCTGTTTCGTTTTATTGTGTTCACCTCGTGTTACAGTGGAAAGGAAAAATTCACTCGGATTCTTGAAACCACCAAAAAAGGTGCCTCAGTAATTAAATAGTCATTGATGTTTTGTCACTTGGAAAGGCTTTCACCAAATTATTCAATTAATATATCAAACATAAAATTATTCTTCAGCTCCTTGTGTAACCTTTATCTCGATGATGAAAAGTAAGAACTACAAGAAAACAACTTTTTAAAGACAGAGAAAAATCAATTACATCCCATTTTCAATGACGGAATTTTCTTCCGGGAGAATAGAGCACTTAAACGATACTGTGAATGAGTAGGCGCGTTGTCTTTAGAACGCAATCGGCGTCAGTGTTAAAGGGAACAAAGGCAAAACTAATAAATGATCGTAATAGTCATATTAATTATGTGTATTCGATATTCCTGAGGCATACTAAGTTTTACCTTTACTTATGATAATGATGCAGGCCAAAGCAATACATTAAAATTTTTACCTTTGCTGGAATTCGAACCCGTGAGTCTGTAAGGGAGATGTACTAATGTAGTGAGTGGAACTGTTCTACCTGTAACTCGAGTGGAGTAAGGGACAGTGCATCTATTTTATAAGCAGGAGGCCAAGATACAAATCCTGGTGTTGGTATAATTTTAATTTACTGCTTCGGCCTCCGTCCTTTCCGTAATAGTCATATTAATTCCAAAGCTGTAGAGGATACTTCCAAGTACGAGGTGTGCCCAGAAAGTAAAGCACTGCATTTTTTTCCTTAGCGGAAAACAGTGCTACGAATGTGAAACGTTACTTACGTGTTATCTGAAGTATCCTGAGTGAGTGCGCCAAGTTTCCGTCACTTCCGACAGATAACGTAGCTGCAGGACACTTTCAAAATTGGGTCTGTAGGTGATGTACGTTATAAGCAACGTGCCGTCATTGAAGTTCTCACTGCAAAGTAAGAAACTGTGAGGGGTATTCACAAAGGCTTGTGTAAAAGTCTACGCAGCGATTTTTTCCACCAGGAGGCGTTTCGGCGGAGCTCCACGATTTGCAGCGGCTGTCACACTTGACTGCCCTGACCTAGCCTCCTTGGACTTCCACCTGATAGGATACCATTCACGGAAAGCATTTTGAGGACGATGAGGAGGTGATCCACAGAGTGAAATTCTGGTTCCGCTACCAGGACAAGGTTTGGGACCGACAGGGCATACAAGCCTTCTTTTAGCACTGGAGGAAAGCCATAGAACGGGATGGTGATTACGTGGAAAAATAGGATTTGTAGGTAAAACACAGTTCTTTCGTGTCTTTAATTGTCATTATGTTCAATAAAGAATTGTTGAAGAAAAAATGAGGTGCATTACTTGCTGCGAAACCCTCAAATGTGCAAAAAATTCAGATTGAAGGAAGAAACAAAACACAAACACGCCCATACAAGTTTTTAAATAATTTAAATCATCTGCCGACTACCTCAAACCAGGTATTCCACTCTGGTAGAGGAAATATTTACCCTTTAAGAAATGTCTATCTAAACCTTAAATGTTAAATAGGTAAATGGTACAAATGGCTCTTAGAACTATGGGACTTAATTTCTGAGGTCATCAGTCCCCTAGAACTTAGAACTACTTAAACCTAACTAACCCATAGACATCACACACGTCCATGCCCGAGGCAGGATTCGAACCTGCGTCCGTAGCGGTCGCGCGGTTCCAGACTGTAGCGCCTAGAACCGCTCGGTCACGCCGGCCGACAAAGAGGTAAATGCCAACCTTTTGTTCTGCCCCATGAGGTCATCACATTGGTGCACATAAACCTTCCATCGGAATCAACGAGGCCTAAAATATCCTCACGAAAAGAATTATAGTCATTTTTCATGATATCATGTACGGTCGCTCAACCAAATGGCAACAAAACTGTTAACTGCCCTAGACGTCAACCTACGCTACTGATGAGTTTTTCGCCAGGTACTGTATTCCAAAACAACAGAATGTAGAAGCAAAGAAAATACTTAGAGGACTCTGCTCTGCTCTCACTCATCAGCATTACTTCATGAGAGGAAGGCGAAGTCCGATAGTGGAGGGTTCAGCCCACCCTCGATTACCCTTGAGAAGAACAGTGTACTGGTATGACTGGTAGCAGTGAAGCTCCTGTGCAAAAAATCGGAAGTAACGTTTTAAATATTACTGTCAGGATTTCCATCACAGCAGTTTGACCCATATCGCAACATTAATTGAACTTTGTCATGAACTAGTCGATCGGATTTTGCTATCCAGAATGGCTCAATAGGTGCACCATAATAAGAATAACTGCACTGCATATTATAGTGAAAGTCATACGACATTACGCTCATTCTCAAAATCTCTGCTTATTAAAGTGCAGTGGCTTACATAGTAAGAAATGGACCACCTAGGAGACACAAAAATATCGGAAGTGTTCTAGTAGAGTCTTGAAAGCAACATGGCCCCTAAAAAATGATACTCATAACAAACGGATCCAAATTTCCATCACTGTGGCCACAGTAAGCTCTTTCCCATGTTGTGTAGAAATCTAGCAACCAAATTATAATGCGTAGTGGTTTATACTGTGGGTCAGTTCACAGCTTTCCTCATCACTGATTTAACTATATTTTCTCGATGACTTTATTGGATTAGTAGCACAACCTCAGATTGAACGAGGATACGGAAGGAAATCAACGTTATCATTCGCAGGAGCAGTTTAACCACAGTCCCACTTCTGTCGACAGGGTAACGGAAACGCATTTCATTCAAAAGCACAGGCATGCTTTGATGACTTAAAACCCTTTTAACTAGTGATGAAACGTAACGTTTCCCTTTGACGTCAAGACAGAACAGAAGTTGAATGGAAACTAAACGTTTGTGAAAAATAAATGTTTTCTATGGGGAACATCTAGATTTGTCACGATTACCCATCAGACACTTACTGACAAGTGTTTGCTGAAAACCAAACTGTGACTAGTGACCATGTTCTTACTAGATCGCTTTCTTGTGTCTCTGTCTGTTCCTTACAAATTTTACCACTGATTTTAAACTAACTTGCATATGAACCGGATACATTATATTTTAAACCCAGCTGAAAACCGGACGACAGAGCAATATTAACACGCTTTCTTGTCGGTCTATCTGGCAAGGATGAAGATTTGGCTGAAAAAGTTTGGTGATGCCTGAAATATTGGCTGCCCTGCATGAGCAGCATGTTGTGTGTGATTTTTGAGTTTCTTCCGGCGTATTTGATAATCAAAATATCCACGGGTGTACTACCGGTCTACTGTGTCCAACGGGCACAATATTTCGGCGATCATACATGTCGCCATCATCAGGTGAACTGACTGACTGAGCTCAGTCCGTCAGTTCACCTGATGATGGCGACATTTATGACCGCCGAAACATTGTGCCCGTAGCACACTGTAGACCGGCAGTACACCCGTGGATATTTTGATTAGCATGTTGTGCGGTTAGTGTTGTAATGCGTTTCGAAAGCTACATATGCAGATGAGCACAGCTGACCAGAGAGAGGAGAGGAGGAGAGGAGAATAAGGATAGACAGAAAGAGGGTGGGGGGAGGAAATGGACAGAAAGAGGGAGGAGAAGGAGATCCATAAACAGAGGACAGTGGAGGAGATGGACAGAGAGAAGCAGAGTAGGAGATGGACGAAGGGGGAGAGGGAGAAGGTGAGTGCAATATGTGTTACAGACGAACACAATGTCGAAGCCATATTGCCATTAAAATGACAGATCAGATATCATCAGAGTCACATGTCTACATTCTGTTAAAGTGAGAACACTAAGTTTAAATCTGGTGACGAAATGTGCTTTGGTGACCCTTCAAAACAACTATCGAATTTAAACAAGTTTAATTTATAGTTACGGGGCTGCTTCTACTTTATACCTAGTTCATCTCCTGCAGTGGCTGCATAGTCGTGGCGTGTAAGTCTCTCCTGAATCGACACAAGCGACAATCTATCTGACGTTATGTTGTTGAGAGATCATTCATGGCTATCTAAAAGGAAGTTCATCGCTGTTGGCCTTAACACGATAGAAATGTAGGAGCTGCTGTCCTAAATACAGCTTATGCGAACCACGGTGATTTACTCTACATGACTACTCGGCAGTTTCACATTAAAGTGCTTCTCAGAGCACGACACGTCCTGGTCTCGAATACCAGAAGGGAGGAATGAACAGTGTCTGTGTGAGTTCTGACTTCTTCTACTTTATTATGATGGAAATTGATCTCTATGTAGAAGGGAATTAGCAAAATACTTTCTCATTCAGAGCAGAAAACTGGTGATTAAAAGTTTTTGGAACGATCTCACTCAACGAAAAACAACTTTCTTTTAGTGATTGTCACCTCATGTCGCATATTATATGTGTGAGACTCTCTCCCCTACTACGCGACAATGCAGAATGGGCTGTCCTCCTTTAAATTTCTCTGATGTCCTGTGTCAACTGTGTCTTTTAGGAGTCTAAAACCATGCAGCAATACTCTTTCAGAGTAGTTTCAAGCGTAGTGTAGGCAGTCTCTTTGATAAACGAGATATATCTATAAGTGCTCTGACAATATAACACAATTTTTTTCTCTACCTTTCCTACAAAATTTTCTATGTGTTGGTTCCAGTTTGTTTACCCAACAACCCATACCATCATGCCATGTACTGGGATGGTAAAAGCGTTTTCTGAATGAGAAGCACACTGCTTGGCCTTTTCGTATATAAAACATGATGAATGCAAAAGTTGCCCGCTGTTTATTGATCAACCAAAACGTAAAATTGTGATTGGTTCTTCAGCGGAAGGTTTTTGCCTTATAGGATGTACTTTTCATAGCCGTGGGCTTCCTATCGAAGAAATCGGTACTTCGCATCTTCAGCCTTTCCTTGAATACCAAGTCGACTGAAGTCCAGAATATTTTAACTGAATTTAGTCGTACGTTCTATCATGAGAAAAAAGCTCAGAGGAAATCTAGCTTCCTGAGTGAACTTCACTAAATGATTCCCAGTAACTTTTTCTTACAGGCCGCATGAGGTTCGTAGGCACAGGAGGAGTGGAACCATGTAGGAACGCACAATGAGTAAAATTTGAAAACCTAAATTGATCTTTAAAGGACACTTATTCACAAGATGAAATGGACACCTCAACTTCATTAAACATGCAACACGTATAAAATCCTGAGATTATCGTTTTGTAAGGGTACATTGTTTTATTGATCATTATTCAGCTACCAGTAGGATGGCTTAGGGACGCCACATGGACGCTCATCTTCTCACTCACAAAGACTCAAACATGTACACTACTTTCTAACAAAATTCGGAATCGCGACTCATAAGTGAATCGTTACCACATGGGGAACAAGTTAGGGCGCCATCTGCACTTAGAGAAATTCTAGCAAAATCAACACATGTGAGAACCCCATAATGCTTCTGACACATGACTTTAAAATTACTGAAAGTTCCTAACTCCAGAAATCTGAACTGAATCTCACCCAAAATTACCATCTAGGTTTGCAGAGAAGTGGCACAGCATAGACACCACATACCAAACTCAGCGACATTGTTGTGGCTGTTCTGTGAATGCCCAAATCTTCACAAAATCCTTCCCGCCTCGCCTGTGTGACAAGAGACCAAGAAAACTTGGAGGGAAGTCTTGGATGAGGCTAGCCGATCAGGCAAGAGGGGTGATATCTTCAGATTACCGATCACCTCTTCCAGTCAGAAGACAGGAGAAAAACCGCCTGTTCCACCTTGCTCAAAATTTTCCACCGGTTCAACGTCTAAATTGCCTCTCTTGCTCATAGGTCTGAAGAATCCAATCGCAAGGCCACCTGTTTTCTTAATGTCTCACCCGAGGGGTCACGGAAATTTAACACAAGTGGCCGGCCGCGGTGGTCTAGCGGTTCTAGGCGCTCAGTCCGGAACCGCGCGACTGCTACGGTCGCAGGTTCGAATCCTGCCTCGGGCATGGACGTGTGTGATGTCCTTAGGTTAGTTAGGTTTAAGTAGTTCTAAGTTCTAGGGGACTGTTGACCACAGATTTAAGTCCCATAGTGCTCAGAGCCATTTGAACCATTTGAACTGTAAGTAGGCTGTTTAGTTTTTTTTATTGGTAACGCCGCCGCTACGTAGCGCTCTGTATGAAAATCACTGGCTGTGCCGTGTGCAGCCTGTGGCTGGTTGGCATTGTTGTAATACTCGCCATTGTAGTGTTGGGCAGCGGCAGCTGGATGCTAACAGCGCGTAGCGTTGCGCAGTTGGAGGTGAGCCGCCAGCAGTGGTGGACGTGGGTAGAGAGATGGCGGAGTTTTGAAATTTGTAAGAATTGGTGTCACGAACTGATTTAGATATTATGAATATTAAGGTAAATACATTGTCTGTTCTGTATTAAAATCTTTCATTTGCTAACTATGCCTGTCAGTAGTTAGTGCCTTCAGTAGTTTGAATCTTTTATTTAGCTGGCAGTAGTGGTGCTCGCTGTATTGCAGTAGCTTGAGTAACGAAGATTTTTGTGAGGTAAGTGATTTGTGAAACGTATAGGTTAATGTTAGTCAGGGCCATTCTTTCGTAGGGATTTTTGAAAGTCAGACTGCATTGCGATAAAAACTATTGTGTGTCAGTTTAAGCACAGTCGTGTATAATTGTTCAAAGAGGACGTTTCACATAGACCAGTCTTGTATAATTTTTCTAAGGGGACGTTTCAGAACCAACTGCCGTTCTTAGGCCTTTGCTGCATAGCTGAACCAAGAATATCGACCTGTATTCACCAAGTTGATTGTGTTTGCTATTACACCCACATTCATTCAGTCCTGCTGCCATCCATATTACAGATGGTTACAGGTAAAGGGTGTGATCCGATGTGGGGTTGTTAGTGCCCCATAGGGGCGCCTCCCTGGGTGGCGGATTGTGGAAACCCTCCTAGATACAGGTGGTACTGGGCAAATGAAATACCCAGGGCGGACCAAAAACTAACAGACACCACAAACCCACTGGCGTCTGTTTGGGATCTAACGGCGACTGGTCAGCGTCTGCTCCTTCAGTTGAGGCGGCTGTACTGAACTCTTCTAGAACTCAAAAATCGAATCGTACACACGTAATCTCAGTCGAAATCGCCACAAAAACTTAAATTCAACTTAAACGCATGGTGTGAATGATGATCTTTGAATCACTACCCAGGCATCAGTCGATAGACTGAACTCATCTGATCATAGGATTCTGGAGGATAGGGGACACCATGCGGGGAAGAACAGGAGCTCCTCATTAACTCTCAACAATCTGAAGACTAGTTTATTACTGATGTAATTAATGTGGACACTGGTTCCAAAATAGGCAAATTAAAAGACCTCACCAACACCCCTTGAAAAATTTGACATAAAAGTCATTGCACTACAAGAGGCCAGATTTACTGACGAAGGATACATCAACACAGAGAAATTCAGAATCTAAAAGGGCAAATCTGCCGCAAACGTTAATGACAAACTACCACTCCTGGGAACGGAATTCGTCGTACACAACTCAGCAATCGTCAGCGTGATTGACTTCACTTCTCCCAAAGAAAGACTGTCATTACTTTCAGTAAAATCAGCTAATAAAGCTTACACACTAATCAGTGTACGCGCAATTACAAATCAACTTAACAAACCGATCCTGAAGCCTTGGATAATTTCCGGAAAACTCTGGAAGAAGAAACCAACAAAATACCAAGGCACCATGTGAAGATCCTATTGGGTAACGTTAACGCACAGTTAGGAAAAGGGAGAAAAATCAATGATATAACAGGCCCTTATACCAAACAGAAACGTACCAACAAGAATGGTGAGAAACTAATTAACTTGTACAGGAAATTTCAAAAACCTACACACAAGCTAACCACATGGAGATCGCTCAATTTGAGGCAGGGTGAATACCAAATTGATCACATCGCTATTTCGAAGGAAATTACGCTTCAAACGGCTCTAAGCACTATGTGGCTTAATATCTGAGGTCATCAGTCCCCTAGACTTAGAACTACTTAAACCTAACGACATCACACACACCAATGCCCGAGGTAGGATTCAAACCTGCGATCGCAGCAGCAGCGCGGTTCCGGACTGTAGCGCCTAGAACCGCTCGGCCACCCAGGCC
Organism: Schistocerca gregaria; assembly: GCF_023897955.1. NCBI lineage: Eukaryota > Metazoa > Arthropoda > Insecta > Orthoptera > Acrididae > Schistocerca > Schistocerca gregaria. The sequence continues at coordinate 333,590,307 of NC_064923.1, forward strand.
AGCACCTCATCCTCCCTCCTATCTTTGTCAATTTCCTGATTGCCCTTCCTGTCTACCTCCTCCTCCCCAGCTTCTCTCTTCACTGCGAAGTTAGCACCCCCAGACCAACAACAGGTTAGTGGTTCCTACCTACTGTATTTCTTACCACATGGCAACTAACATGTGTACCAAGTCATATTTCCCGAACAATGTGTCGCGAAGTGATGTAATTTTGCACCTACATCCAGTGGGATATTTTAATACAGTCTGAGAAATGCTTTGAGAATAGAGTTACTAATAATCTAATCTCCTCCCGAACAGGCCATGAGGGCCCAATGGTACCAACGGGTCGCCATGTCATCCTCAGCTCATAGGCGTCACTGAATGCGAATACGGAGAGGCACGTGGTCAGCACACCGCTCTCCCGGCCGTATGCCAGCTTCCGAGACCGGAGAGGCTACTTCTCAATCATGTAGCTCCTCAATTTGCCTCACAAGTGCTGAATGCACCCCGCTTGCCCACAGCGCTCGGATGATCGGATGGTCACCCATCCAACTGCAAGCCCAGCCTGACATCTCGTAACTTCGGTGATCTGGCGCGATCCGGTGCTACCACTGCGGCAAGGCCTTTGCCAGAGTTACTAATAAGGACGTAATAAATTGAAACATGATGCTACAGTTTTTCATGTATATCATTGCTGATAAAGTCATCTCTTCTGAACTGTGTGTTGCAAATAAGATACTTCCAATTTTTCACGCATATTCAGTAGTATTTGTAAACACTGTGTGCAAAATGTGATGCGAATGCAGTTAGTTCAGAACATATAACAAATTAAAACGTTCCGTGTGATGCGACAGTCTTATTGCATCAACAGCAAACATTTAGAAAGCGATAAACTTCTTCTCTCATCATGTTGTGGGGTCTACAGTCGGGAAAATAATTCGAAAATGTCTGAAATTATGTTACAAGTCTCTAAGCCCTCTCATTCTCAAATTCTGGATAACACAGATCTTGGTATTCACGTGTTCTGGGCCACACTTCTTTATCACTCCCAACCCTACCCTTTCGAAAGACAGGTGGTTTTCACCTCCAGAGCGATTCTGTCCAGACCGAAACTAATAAGTGGGCCACGTTTGGTTGAACTCGATACTGTGGTTTAGGAGGTAGCTTATGTCCGTTCGAACGTTTATTACAGAATCGTTTAAAAAATTGAAGCAAATCGGACAAGAACTTTTCGTAATTTTAGTAACACTGACAACAATCGACTTACCTTTATATAGTAATATAGATTTAAATAGATTTTATATACCACACTATTTGAAAATATGTAACCTATGTCCGTGCGAACTTCTGTGAGTATTTAGTGTAAAAAATTTAAGTAAATCGAGCAAGAACTATTCTATATTTCCGCTAAATAAGTTTTTCATTATGTTGAAAAAATATGTAGCTTATATCCGTTCGAACCTTTATTCGACTGGTGCTTAAAAATCTGAAATAAATCGGTCGAGTACTTTTCGGGATTTTTGGTAACAATGTTAAACAACCGCTTGCATTCCTTTAGTAGCGTAGATATCGGCTACCACCATGTAGGTATCAGGGTGATGTGTCCATGGAGTTGTGATATTATTGGCTCATCGAAGACATGCTGCAGTTCCAAAGAAAAAACAAAAGTGTGTCCATTATTGTAACAAGCGCCAACACTAGATGCCGAAAAAATGGTATTTTTACATTATTTTCTAAGAATGGAAGTACAGTCATCAAAGAGAGCGAAAAACGATTCTAATATCGCTTAGTATTCCAATTTCCTCTTGGGGAATACCTTTTACAGCTTTGGTATCCACCTGCCGTGCAACACTTACAGTTTTGATGAAGAAAAATTTAGATTGTAGAGTCTCATTTGCTTAGCACATATTTATTTGCTATGGAAAATAGTATCACATTAGGGCCGCAATATAATAAACACATGACTTGCAGCATGGGTAATTCAGATGCACGAGGTTATATTTGTTTCGTGATATTTCTCCGAAGTTAACAAAATTGTTGTCAAGCAAACGAAAGAAATATTGCGGGAAAATTATGATCAATATTAGACATGCTTTTACATTTTATAAGGGATTAACACAAATGCGTGGTTGTTTGGAAACGTTATTTGGAAAGAAAAATACCATCCATTCATAATGTAAATGTGACATTCCATACTAATAGAAATTACATCGTTTTTGTAAGGATAATGATGTGACCTCTTTTCGACGTATGAAGTACACACTTCAGCATATATTTGAAGCATTGAAAGACAGAGAAGAACATATGCTACTGATGTGAAATCAGCAGACGTTTACTTCAATCATTCCAATACATGTCTTGATATGATTCGTCTGGGTAGAATGGGTAGTCTTCTCCAGTATTAAAACTAAAACCTCCGTACACACCTTCACGTACCGTATGTTAGGATATTTATTTAGCAGCGCATATTGATTCGGAATTCCAACGAAGAACAATAGCGTCTTCCTCCGCTCTGCATCCCACGTTGCTTTGTGTCACCCGAGATGTATCAGTGTTTGCTAATGAATAGGAAATGAGGCTCTGCTTGCTAACTGAACCAATTTCCATACTAAATTGCTACCAAGTACTTAGAATCTTTGAACGGAGGTCTCATAAGAGAGTTACTTGATATACGAAGAAGTACCTTTTGTTTGAAGTACAGACACAGGATGTTCGATGGTAAATCAAATCTAAATTACAAATATATAACAGAAAACATAAACATCGCTACCGTAGCCTGTACACTGTTACATACATTCTTACAACCGAATCATATCTCCAATGTACTTTAGCTGAGGTTGGAGGAATTTACCGCGGCGAGGAATATGACGCATTTCGGCAGCTTGTCATTCTTTTAAACCAGTGAGCTCCTCAAGGGTGCTGCAGTCTAGTTCATGTAGATACAATCAACTAAGCCTAATGATGAAGCCGTCAGCTGCTGCTGAATCGGAAAAGTGGAATAATAAATGGCCTCATTTGCTGTAAGTTCACTACTGAGAACTTAACACGTAAATACCAACTGTGTAATTTATTATTACATTCATGTGTAACAGGAATTATGTTCTGATGTTTCTACATTCAGAGTTAGTGTATTTAATAGATCGTATTTGGTAGTTGTTTTTCGCAGTGTGTCTAGTCAACTAATGCACGCTGGGTTATTTTGGCGCAGAATGACTGGATGTCGTAAACAGAGTAGTAAATTTTTATTTTTTACAATAATCATACGATTGCAAATATGGGAAAGAACACTCAAAAATTTTGATGGCTGTCCCATGAAAAATGATGTCGAAAATTTAGTAATAAAGACCAAAGTTCAGAGGAAATGCGTGGCTCCGAAATCAACAATGAATTACGAAGCAAGGAAGGTCCGCTAATATAACACCCACAATTAACTGGAAAAACCTTGAGTATTCATGATCTGAATTTGAATCAGAGGCAAGCTTGAGGGAACTGCGTGACCCCATCGACCTACGTGATTTGGATGCTGACTAGAAACAATGACTTTATTTAGAGTATGAAGAACTAGAAAATGACCGAGGAATTTGGTACATATGCTTATCCTCCTCAATTTAGTTCCATTCTGAAGGCAGTGGATGGTACAGTCCACATAAATATGAGTATTTATATGATATGTGTTTCAGCAGACAATCAGTTCCTGAAATTGGATTGAACTTGGTTTACACTGAACTTAAATAATTATATGTCCTCTGTTTAGATGAAGTCTAACCTAAATCACTTGTGTCACCAAAACAAAAGTCAATTCTAAGAACTACTTAGTAAAGCAGAAAATTAAACAAATTATATTGCTTTACTTAATCCCACTTGATACGTCATTTCTGCCACTGGATTCAGGTGAAATGGAGTCTTGCTAAACTTAAGATAGATGTAGTGTAACGTAACAACTGGCCATCCAGAAGTCATATCATCCTAGCAATGTGTTCTCAACACATGAATGGAAAATTAGGGATAAATTACATGAGTTAAATTACACAGTCTTATGAACAATAATAAAATTCCTTTAAGCGCCTGAGATTCCCCACCCTCTCCGAACTTAAAGCGCTTGGCAAAGTTGAATAAATGTCCGTTACTGTGAAAGTTGGAAAACTATTGGAAATCGTCGTGGACACATGTCAATCTCAAAAATAGAATGTAATCGAATTACCTTGACAGGGCATGACATTGGAGCCATTGTCTGTCGGTAAGGTCATCTACGTTGAGTAGTGATCGAAAAGATCACGGCAGCTGTTGAAAACGTCCTGATGAAAAATCACCGTGTGACATGCATGGCACCACTGCAACTGTAATCTTTGGCCTCGATCAGCACATCACACTGTGCAGGACGTGTTCCAGTTACCGGAAGTGTTGCCCAAGCAGCTGATTGCGGAACATGTGGTGTGTGAGGGCAACTGAGTCAAAAAATTCGCATAGCCATGGCACACGTTTACATAGAAAACAATTTTTTTTCCTTTTCCACCACACCACAAATGCTGTTTAGTACAAAAATCAGAAATATCATTATTTGTTTTTTGTAATGGTCCTTGTATAGTACAGACTCTATCAACGTGAAACATCACACCACGACAAGAACGGGTATTTGAGGGGAATTTGCGATTTTTGTGAAGACTGCGCCCCTATTTACTGTGGAGCATCTGCGACTTTAAATATATACCATTTCAGATGCAAGAAATTTCGTTTACAGAATCCAACATTGCTATTTTTTTGTTACTAACTGATCTGACGGACTGTGGCTTTGCATGTATCTGCCACTAACGTATGTGCTTTCTTAGTTGCACCAAAACAGTCCTCCCCCTTTATGATCGGCATCTGTATTTTACAGGTCACCTTATGGTGTGCAATAGAGGATATCTTTATAACCACCATAATTCACCCCCTGGCTGTTACTTTCGCGAGTGGTGCGTGGGTAGAACGGCTATCGATAAACTTTCGTATGTGAAATAATTTCTCTGATTTTTTTACTCATGATCATTTCGCGAATCATGCAGGAGGGAAATAAATTGACTCCCTAGTCTTCGAACGTACGCTCTCGGAATGTCAACAGTGACTTCCTCCGTGATACACAACACCTCTCGTGTAATACGTGCAAGTGGAGTTTGTTGAGTATCTCTGTCATGCTCTGGAGCTTACTGAACGACCCACTGACGAAACGTGCCGTTCTAGGTTGGATGTTATCTCTTGTTTTAACCCTCCATGACAAGTGTCCCAGATTGATGAACAATACTGGAGAATCGGCGGAACCAGTATTTTGTAAGTCACTTCTTTCGCGGATGACTTACATTTCCCAAAGATTCTTCCAGAGAATCTCAAGGTGGAATTGCTTTTCCTGCAATTTATTTTAGGTGCTCATTTCACTTCAGGTCGTTCCGGACAGTTACTCCTAGGTATTTGCGGTGACTCTTCACCGATAGCATAATCTAAGTTATAGTTTTCTTCCTTTTTTACGCGTAATCTTATATTTATTTAATGTTTAGGTCAACTGCCAATCCCTACACCTGTCAACGATACTCCACAAGTCCTTTTGCGTTTCGCTACTGTCTTCTGGTGATGCAAACTTTTTCGTGTGAAAAAAGCCTTATAATGCTTCCGAAGTTGTCTGCTAGATCATGTACAGATAGCGGTAATAGTAATGGCCCTATATCATTCCCTGTGGATATTCCAGACATTACTTTTGCATCTGTCGTTTTCGTGCCATTAAGGATTACATATTGAGTTCTGTTTCCTTGAAAGTCTTTCCAAACATGTTTATTACTGTTAATTGTATTGTTTCGAAGCATCAAATGTGTTTAGACGTCGTATGCACTCAGTAACTCAAAATACCTTCACGTTGTTAAAATGTAAAATAATCATGTGTGTTAAAGCGAAACAAAAGATGTTGCCATAAACCCACTTTGGGATTAAGAATACAGTATAACTGTTAATTTACGGTTAAAAACTCGTTTCAATTAATGATGTAATCTTTTACGAATTTATGACCCGAGGCACGTGCACAGTTGTAATATTAACGCTGTAAGCTTTACGTTTAGGTGCAATAGCATTATAAAGTCGTGCTCAAGCTTTAGAGGTGCTAATCAGGGACGAATAATAGGAGACGTTTAAGTGAATGGGAATTCCCTGGTAGAACAGCACTATGTCATTGTAGTACATACTACAGTGTAATACAGATTCTCGGAGATCTTAGTCTGAACCTTAATCTTTGGATAAAAGATGTGTTATCGGGAGACTCATTATGAAGATTTTAGAGGGGTCTGTTATTCAGGAAGACTGGGCGACAGTTATGATGCCATCACCGTGCATCTCGCATACAGACTATGAGATTAAGGTAAGAGGGATTCGGGAACTTATAGAAGAATGCAGTCAGTCATTTTCGCCTCTCCAATACGCGTACAGCAACAGAGTGGTATTTGCTAACACGTGCACCCAGTATCATCTGCTACGCATTAAAAAGTGCTTTCGCGGCACTGGTTGTTAAGAAATATTTCCTGAGTACTTTGTACAAAGGGTCCACGGTCTACAGAGGCTCGTTACAGAGAAATGGGGTCTCGTGTGGCCGGTGGCATCTGCACAACAATGTAAATTTCGACGGAGTGTTCTGTTTGCCTTGCCTGGAAACAGACCAGTTCACTACACTAACGGTACCGGTACTTACTATTGTCAGCAGTAATACCGATTTTCCTCTTTGCTCTCAAGCGTGCTTAAGAGCTGAGTACCGCTGAAAACGGCAGTCCCGCACACTTCTCTGTAGATGCTAGGGAGCTCATTGACGTACAGTTTCAGTAAAATGGATTACGAATGAAACCATGGTCCAAGTAGAGCCTACTTTGAGCATCTTTTTATTCTCAAAACACGTAGATACTATGGGCCTCCCAAAAATAAACTTTTTGAAGAGAATGGATTAGTCGCGGTGGTCTTGTTTTACATTCAGCTCGGTCATCATACATAACCACAATAGACTTCGTCTGGTGCATGTTAGAATCCTAGTTTAAGAGACTCCGTTCAGAGTTCACACGAACGTACTTGCAGGGATTGTCACAGCCGCAGCAGTAGTACGACAAACTCATGAGACTGGAGACAGTGCGTCACTAAACTCTGCCGTTAATATGGTGGTCAAAAGATTGAAAAATACAAGGAACAGCCCTGCATTTGTTGCACACTGTTTTGTACACTGAAAGAGAAGTCTGAACACATCCCGGAAGATGTGTGCGTGTTTCGCCTGAGAATTGTTGCATTACTGTATGTTTTGTGAGGTACTTTTTGGCACCTGCTTATTACAGGCATTTTCAATCTTGAGAAATATTTTGAAAGAAATAGCAAACCGGATAATCACAGTTACATCATTATCTTTAAAAAGCTATTTGTTGACGAAGCAGACAGTAATGGGGCAACTAATAAATTTCATGTACTACGAGCTCCGATGTAAGGAAATACAATAGATTTGACTGACATGTTTGACAGATGCATCTTTTACATTAAGTATCGACACCGCAGATTTGTTCTGTGTGAGATGGACAACATTCAGACTTTCTGCGTTATAATTGGACATCCTAGAGCATGTAACGTACTATGCTTGCATTACAACGTTTCACTCACATACAGGGTGTAACTGTTGTAAATATTTCAGTTAGTGACTGAGGATAGTGTACTGAAGAATATCAGTATTGATGTCATTTGCGGACTGATAATTGTAACTAGTTCAGATCGTATGTCTTTAGGTTGGGTAGTACCTCCACGTAAAGGTGGAATAAGCAAGACATGATTGTTTATTGTCCCGCAGATCAGTGGAGGGGCTACTGAGTGGGAAAATGTTGTGCGGCACGCCTGTGGATAACGGATGAGATGGAGGAACCTGACGGGGTTCGTACGTACCAAAGTAACCATTTTTGTGAGATAACAGCCATTTGTCAACCATTACTTGTGTTATCTAAGATGTATCGTACCGCAAACAAGGAAGAACAGAGTACGAAGGTTGAACAACGTTTAATTGTGGATTTAATGCTTACCCTGGCGTTGTCAGTGCTTATCCCTGCACCGTTTCTCTTAATGTACATAACACTGATTTGTTAAGCAAACCCGCCCGGGTTGCCGAGCGGTTCTAGGTGCTACAGTCTGGAACCGCGCAACCACTACGGTCACAGGTTCCAATCCTGCCTCGGGCATGGATGTGTGTGATGTCCTTAGGTTAGTTAGGTTTAAGTAGTTCTGCGTTCTAGGGGACTGATGACCTCAGAAGTTAAGTCCCATAGTGCTCAGAGCCATTTTTTGTTAAGCAAAACCAATCAAAAACAGAAAATTGGAAGACATTGTACATAATACCGAACTTTATTTGTGATTCAAAACAAGGGAATATTGCACATTCTGTTGTTCGTAAGGTAATCAGAACGATGGAAATTAAGGCTCTTACGAGCTTCAATAAGAGAACAACTACCCTGATTTCAGTCACGTTCTTCCAAGCAAATGTTCGAAGTGGCTTCTGTCAGCTGAAGGGCAGTGTTTTTAAACGATGATATCACGATGCTCTGACCCCCCCGTCACCACCCACCGGCGTCAGCTCTTGAGGTTGTGTCAGCTTCTTGGATTCGTTGTCTTATATTGGTTCAAATGGCTCTGAGCACTACGGGACTTAACAGCTATGGTCATCAGTCCCCTAGAACTTAGAGCTACTTAAACCTAACTAACCTAAGGACATCACACAACACCCAGACATCACGAGGCAGAGAAAATCCCTGACCCCGACGGGAATCGAACCCGGGAACCCGGGTGCGGGAAGCGAGAACGCTACCGCACGTTCACGAGCTGCGGACTCGTCTTCTTAGAGCGGCTACTGACAACCTGACTGACGTGCCGCGCATAAACGAAAGTCCAATGGATTTAACTGGGGAATCCGGGCGGCCAGCACTCAGGGCTTCCCTTGCCAGTTCATCTGTTTGGAAAGTGGCGATCTAAATACCGATCAACCATTCTGCTTACATGAGAAGATGTCCCACCATGTATAAACAACGTTTTGAGACGTTTCTGAAGTGTATATAATGTCATCCAGAAAATATGCCAATGAAGATTGTGACAGTTGAAGATAGCAGTTACCAGTCAGCCATGCAAGCAGCTCCAAGGGAACCAGCAGCGTATCGCCGACGATCCCGGCACGCATGTTTAGAGAAAATCTGGCTTGAAGTTTGACCACCTGAATATAAGTGGATTTTCGTCTGCCCGGGTGTGTAGCCAGCCGCTGTGGCCGAGCGGTTCTAGGAGCTACAGTCGGGAACCACGCTGCTGTTACGGTCGCAGATTCGGATCCTGCCTCGGGCACGGATGTGTGTGAGGTCCTTAGGTTAGTTAGGTTTAAGTAGTTCTAAATTCTAGTGGACTGATGACCTCAGATATTAAGTCTCATAGTGCTTATAGCCGTTTGAATCATTTGGGCCGGGTGTGCAAAGGTGCAAATTCGGCATATTCGGAAGACTTTTGCGAGTAACGTGAGTTATTGTCGTCAGTATTTTTCGAGGAAACGCTTTCTTCTGAAGAAATATTTGCACTATCCAGTTGAACAATTTAGCTCCCAGGTAATCAGATTGGTGAAAGAGTTGAACGCTCTGTTGATGCGGTAACGAGCGATGAACAGTCATATGAGATATTCCCGGCCTACGTTCTCAGCTTCTTGTACTTGCGGTGGGCTGTTATTCAACTACATGTCCCGCTGTTGGCCAGCTGGTGCTTCGTCGCCAGGTTCCCGTGTTTCTTGGCTGTAGTGAGTGTGGCTAGCAGCGGCGAGCAAACGGACTTCGGGCTGTGTCACTCCGCCGGCTCAGAGCTGACGTGGGCAGCGATGGCTGGGCTGGAACCTCCGTGCTGTATTCGCACGACGGTGGTCAGCTGCGGAGCTGACCTGGTGCCCAGAGGTTTTGGTGGCAGGCAGAGGCTCGTGTCCGAGTTGAGGCAGAAGTGTGTACATTACTGGCGCGGCACGGAGTACCACATAACTGCCCAGCTGTTCGACGATGATGGGCTCGTCCGAACATTCTTAAATACTGCATCGCCTTGCCGATTTTTGTTGTTTGCTGCGGCGAATGTATCGCGCCAACCGTCTCGAACGTGTCGCTGATTTCCTAGCTGTCGTACCTGGGTAGCTATGCCTCTGCAGGCTCCGTCAAGGTTGGAGAGAAGTGTCGTCTTTTGCCACCGTAGTCTTGCGAAGCGGCTGACTAAGCAGCCCCTTCGCCAACTTCGCGTTTCCCTGGTTTCGTTGTAACTCTCATCTGATGATTCCAAAACTCGTTTACAGCTTTAACGAGTTACTGTACATCTTACTGGGCAACATACTCGGTATTGTACAGAAAATATGCAGACAACGTAATTACTTGATATTTCACAACTACAGTTTGCGTCGGTTACCGTAAATTGTACAACACAGCAAGATTATTTTCTAAATAGTCCAGTATGAGGTCAGTCCGTCAATAATCAGACGAACAGCAACTCAAAAGCTAGTCCATTTAAAATACAGGAAACAGACAGGTCACAAAAGCATATTGTAAGGGAGGAAGAGACATTCACACACCACGATTTGAAGTATCTTGCGAGGCTCGGACGCCGGATTTTATCTGTTATTTGATGTCAGGGACCAGACCCACATTGGCGCTTCTTCAAATGGTTCAAATGGCTCTCAACACTATAGGACTTAACACCTGAGATCGTCAGCCTCTAGACGTAGCACTAATTAAACCTAACTAGCCTAAGGACATCACACACATCCATGCCCAAGGCAGGATTCGAAGCGTTTAGAACCGCTAGGTTACAGCGCTCAGCTGGCGCTTCTTACTAGTCGACGGGGGTGTAATTGGCGGGATACACCGCAGGATATTTACCTCACTGTCCAATGCCATATAATAGTTTCTTTATAAACTAGACGTTTAGAATAAAAACGTGGATATATAGCAATTTTGGGATGATACATTTTACTGTATTCAACCTTTACCAGCAATTAAAGCTTCGATAAGGCAGTAAAATTTAATCCAAATCTCCAAAAACAACGGGAATTAGTATACAGTATGATAGTAAGTTACATAAATTTTAGTTGTGAAGACATGTAGGTTTCATTCGTTTATTTTAACTTGACTGAAATTACTTAGTATTTCATGTCAGTTCAGATTAAAGGAACGTGACGTTCTCAAAATTTCCAAGAACATTATCTGAGGAATACAAGGTTTGAGTAGCTCACTGTTGGTAGTTTTTTGTAACTTCAGGCAATTCATGTAATTATACACTACGAAAAGACATTACTGTCCAAGGAAATTTAATCAAATTTGGGTATTTTAGAAATACATCTCTTCTAATATCAATTTCTCTGTAGTGTTGTAGAAACAAACTAAATAAAGCAGATAACAAAATTAACCACTCTGAGGTGTGGTCAGGCAGACGCCATGCAAGGCGAGCATAATGCTGCGGCACGCGGACCGAGCATTCGAACGCTGAGCGCTGAGCGTTCCGAGTTTCTGACGTCACTGTGTGGGAAAAGCACGCTGAGGAGTATCTAGCATGTCAGATATCCTGAACGTGCGTTTTAAAGTAGACCAGTGACATAGAAGAACGTCACCTACCCTACACGAGGCCTTCCATTTCTATAGTACATGACTGGAGATGCCATATTGGCTTTCATTTGGACCCCACATCAACACTCTTGCTCATAAATTAAAGATAATAGCAGAATGTGGTGCCACACTATGTGGGACTACACAAAACTGGTGCTAATAGCATAGGCACATAGGAAACACACACGACACAGTTCTCTAAGTCCACGGTATTGGTGATAAGTTGAGAAAACCGTCCCGAAACCTGTGCTACAAATCGCCACTGTTTTCTGTGCATGTACTCCGACATCAGTATGGGATATGATCACCATGGACACTTACACAGGCCTCTGGATCAGGTGGTCGAGCAGCTGCTGGGGTATAGCCTCCCATTCTTGCACCAGTGCGTGTCGGAGCTGTTGAAGTGTCTTAGGGGTTTGACGACGTGCAGTAATACGTCGACCGAGAGCATCCCAGACGAGGTGCTCGATGGGGTTTAGGTCTGCAGAATAGGCAGGCCACGCTATTCGCCTGGTATCTTCTGTTTCAAGGTACTCCTCCACGATGGCATCTTGATGGGGCCGTGCGTTGTCATCGATCAGGAGGAAGGTGGGACCCACTGCGCCCCCTGAAAATGTGGACATACTGGTGGAAACTGATATCCCGATATACCCGACCTTTTACAGTTCCTTTGTCGAAGACATGCAGGGGTGTACCTGCACCAATCATAATCTCATCCCACAACATCAAACCACGACCTCCATACACGACCCTTTCAAGGACATTAAGGGGTTGGTATCTTGTTCACGCCAGATGAAAACCGGGTGAGAATCACTGCCCAGGCTATATGTAGGCTCGTCCGTGAACATAACCTGGGATAACTGTTCCAATGACCATGTACTGTGTGCTTGACACCAGCCTTTGCGGGCTCTCCTGTGACCAGGGGTCAGTGGAATGCACCTTGCAGGTCTCCTGGCGCATAAAGTATGTCTGTTCAGTTGTCTGTAGACTGTGTGTCTGGAGACAACTGTTCCAGTGGCTGCGGTAAGGTTCCGAGCAAGGCTACCTGCTGTGCTCCGTGGCCGTCTGCGGGCACTGATGGTGAGATATCGGTCTTCTTGTGGTGTTGTACACTGAGGACGTCCCGTACTGTAGCGCCTGGACGCGTTTCCTGTCTGCTGGAATCGTTTCCACAATATTAGGATCACACTTTGTGGCACACAGAAGGCATTTGCTACGACCTGCTGTGTTTGACCACCCTCCAGTCGCCCTAGTATTCTAACCCTCATAACGTCATCAATATGTGTTCCTTGAACCATTGTCAACACACAGTCACCATTAGCACGTCTGGAAACGCCTGCACAATTATTCTCTGCACTGTACTCTGACATGCACCAACACACCTCTGCGTATGTGGACTGCTGTCAGCGCCACCGCAGATCAGATGCACCACATGGTCATACGCCGAGGTGATTTAGGCCCGCAAACCGCCAACTACAGCGTTGTTTCGCCATGTATCAGCATTCCTCAACTTATGATCATGAGTGTATATATATGCAGTTTCTAATAATTAGAAAATTTAGGATCTCTTGAAAACCTGACGTTAATTGCGCTATTTGTACTAGCTAAACGACGGGGAATGTCGTATTGGTGATTAAATCATTATTGCAAGTTACATGTTATGAAGAAACGCCGTTTCAAGACAATGATGCATTGAGGCGCCATCAAAAGCGCATTGTTCTTGATAGAGTTCGTCATAATTTAATGTCAGCTAATAACGTATCTACGATTAAAGCCACTAGCAGATGGTAACGTGTAAATTGTGTTGTATATCATTCGTGTTTGGTGCAGCGTAATGAATGTGGAAGCTGACTTGATAACGCATTTTCCGATAGGATCTCATACTTTCTTATTAGTTTGATAGAAGTATATTCTGTAGTATTCCATATAATGTAAATATATGTGCCCTGTTCTTTAGGAGTGAGTTTATTCGACTGTCTTTATCTACAAGATAGCTTGCTCTGAAAGCAGTAAGATATTGCGCAGCCTCTTGTTTCAAGTGTTATATATTATATGCTGTAAAGATTCTGTCAGTGAACAGCCGCTATGATCTAGTAAGAATGACCTTAATATTCTACTAAAAAGTGAGGATCATAATTTTTATCTTACGTGGAGAAATACAGCAAATTCATATCACTGTGTTTGTAATGGAACTTTTATAAGACGATGTCCTTATTGACTGGTTTGCTAGTTCCGTTATGAATCATAACAAGTTCATGGATACTGAAGTTTTGGTTTATGTATGCTAAGGACAGAAGAACGTGGATACCATATCGACAAGGAAGGATAAATAGTTTTAATAGAGCTAAAGAAGAGATTTTACTCCCGTCCGTTTCGTAAACAGTGTTCCTTGCGGAGCCAGGTGTGTCCGATAACGGCCGCTGGAGCGCGACGCGGTCGCGTATTCCACGTTGAGGTACGCGTACCACAGGAACAAGTCCGATTGTTTCTGAGTGTTCAGCGGCACACTCAACTCGGCACGCTCAGCGTCGACGTTCGAGAGCATGGTCAGTGTGCTCACGGCTTTACACTTGATACCGACCTACATTCGGCCGAGAGAGAAAGTCCACAGATTGCTTCAGGTTTGGTACATCCAGCTGAAGTCTTTCATGACTAGATCCCGTAGAGCTATCGAGCGGAGTGGTTGTCGATTGCTAAGTTTCACCCACTGTTCCAAATATCCCTAGACATTTTCTTTTCAAAGGACTAGTTGACTTGCATTCAGCATGCGTGCAGCCTTGTACAGACGGATTTTGTCAGCTTGGAAGGTGAAAGTGTTCAGAGCCTACTCATCATGAAGAAATGGCTACATATAGTCACCGAGAATGTTTAATTAAAAACATCCCGTTCAGAACCACGGTAACTTGAGTGAGTAGCACCAAGTAATAGGAAAAAAAAACTCTCCCAAAGTATCAGTGAACCAACGTCGGTCCTAAATAAATCCTCCACACACGACTATTTAAACGCCTGATTGGATTGTCGGTCCACTCGATACATTCCATAGTTTTAAAATACGCAAAATCGTGGAACGTCCGACCATACTACACGTCTCCAGTAAGACACGGTTCAGTTTAAGTAGTGCAGCGTTGTGCACTACTGTAGGAAATGTCCTTCTGCGAGGTATGAGCCTCAACACGTCTATCGCATGCAGGTTTTTTCTCAATAATCACTTGGAAACTAGTTGAGATTGGCTTGAATTCACTGACAGCAGCAGTTGATGTCCAGACAGAAGCCAATTGTAATTAAAAGGGCGAATGAGCTGGAACAATGTTTTAATTCGGGTCAAAGCCCTAAACCCAACTTCAGAGTTTCAGTTGTACCATGTTCAACATTATCACAAAAAACTATTTTATTTGGATTGGAAAATTTTGGACTAGACACTGAAACATTCTGGAGCCAAAAACTTACGAGGACGAGCAAACTGGACAATGTAACTGTGAGTACTAGCGGTACAATTATTTGATCTTTTCTACAACGTCGTAACTTCAGTGGGCCGCCTGAAAAACTTTTTCCTTTGGGAGACTTTTTGTTTTCTCCTTGTTTTGTGTGGTTTTCGTTTAAAATATTCATGGTGTGTGACGACAGTAGGTTTGCCATTCAAGAGCTGTAGGAAGCACAAGATTTGATACAAAACAGCGAGGAGACAGTTGAAAATACTTTTGGTGACGGAGAATAGTTTGGGGGAAGAAGTAGATGCAGACCCAGACAGTATTTGTTCACCGATTCAGAGTTTCAGCATGAGTA
This sequence comes from Schistocerca gregaria, assembly GCF_023897955.1. NCBI lineage: Eukaryota > Metazoa > Arthropoda > Insecta > Orthoptera > Acrididae > Schistocerca > Schistocerca gregaria. The sequence goes on from NC_064923.1 coordinate 333,605,705, forward strand.
GGTAGTTGGCGATATTGTCAATTTTTCAGATATGCCTGAGAAACTCAAAGGGGAGAGATAAGATAAACAAAGTCAGAGGCTAAATAACAGGATTGAGATAAATCTTGAAAACTAGAATGAGAAATTAGACAAAATTTATATCAAAAAATGGGGAAAATGTTTGATCGTTTCGATAAAAACTTGGAGAGACAAGGACATTAATCTCTATTGCCCGTCGGTTCGTGTCATTTTAAGGCCACCATTCTTACGTCACTTTACATGTCTGCGAATGAAAAATAGTTCCGTTTAGGACACGTTGAACAGTCAGTGTCGACATTTTAACAAATCACTGACTGAATTCACGGTGTGGTCATGGGCACGTGTTTCCTATAATTCTGACACGACGAGACGTCGACCCATCGTACTGTGTTAATTCCGTAATCCGCGTGGCTGGCATGTACACACCAATGCACTGTCATGATTTAGGTTAGGGATCCAGGCCATGGCCACCTGATGCCAGATTTATACCGTCTACAGTACCTTATAGCGACGAATTTGATTTTTATGAGGGTGACTAAAATATTGTCCAGTGAGCTCATTGTAAACGCGCGGACACTGGATCACTTTATATTGTTACAGGAAACATGATAAATCTTCACTCAGGCGATTTCGCTGGGGAGTCCAAACGATATGAATGTGTGCAATGTGGATTCTAGCACATGTCCGACGACGTCCCTTACTGCAAGCATTATGAAGCTACAAACGGTTACCATGGGTGCTCTTGAGGTTCTTAATTTCCACTCTGCGCCTATGTAACATTTGTATGTTTTTATTTGGTTCACAGATAAGCTGCGTGTATTTCTTTCTCCCGTTGTTTGTTTCTTACACTATAAATTGACAAAGTTCAAAGTATCTCGGTAAGAATTCAGACATTCTACTGCCAGAGGACAGGTAGATCTCTCACAACAAAGTAACTTATCTCTACAAAATATTTGAGACGAAAATTAAGAGGAAAAAGTCATCGGTCGATCAAGGTCTGGCGTACGGTAACCAGAGAGAGAATAACTCCAAATTATTATCAGTGGTGTGTGTTTCCTATCTAATCACATTATGCCCCTCAGCCAATGTTATTAACGGATAATATGGCCGTATATGATATGATCCATACAATCAATAACCAACACATCGGCAGTGTTTGAAGAGGTTCCCACGTATCTGTAGATAGGTGCCACTTGTTGTGTAACGATCGACACACGCCATTGTGTTACCATATGCTAGATAGCGAGCGCTATCGGCCGAAACCGGGGCGCCTGCCGATATGTGGTTTGTGCGGTGGCTGCATCAGGAACTTACAGTGGTTCTGTAGTACGTCTGATCCCCACGTTTTCACTGTCACCATACGAAAACCTTTCCTCTTTGCTATAGGATCTCTGAATTATTTTTTAAAAATAAATTCAACCTGACAATCGACAGAGTGTACACTACCAGATCAAAAGTATCCGAACACTTATAAGTGGACATTAATATAGGGTTTCTTCACCCTTCGTCTTCATCGCGGCTTGAACACTTCTCAGAACAGCCCATTCTGCCTCAATATTCCAAACCAGGGAAGTCAGTGATGTTGGACGCCTTGGTGTCGAATGAAGTCGAAATTCTAATTATTCTAGAGCGTATTCCACTGGGTTCAGATCGAGACCCTTGGCAGGCCTGTCCATTTCAAGAAAGTTACAGTCCACAAACCGCTGGCACACACATGCTGCTTTGTAGCAGGGTGCAATCCCGTTGTGGCGCCGGCCGCGGTGATCTGGCGGTTCTAGGCGCTCAGTCCGGAACCGCGCGACTTTTATGGTCGGAGGTTCGAAACCTGCCTCGGGGATGGATGTGTGTGATGTCCTTAGATTAGTTAGGTTTAATTAGTTCTAATTCTAGGGGACTGATGACCACAGCAGTTAAGTACCATAGTGCTCAGAGCCATTTGAACCATTTGAACTCGTTGTGGCTAAAACCATGGTCGTCTACGAATTGTTCCTGTAGTGTATGCAGTACACAATTCTATACAATGTGTTCATATCCTTACATGTTCAGCATTTCCTTGAGCACAATAAGGCGACCACATCCTAAACAAGAAAAACACCAGATGTTGTGACGCCATCTACTTCGCACTTAAATGCTGGTACTGCGCATGATGAAACGTAACGATATCGAAGTACTCACCAAACCTAAATCCTTCCATGGGATTACCACAGGGCATAATGTGAATCATAACTAACGGTAACTCGTTTGAGTCGTCTTCTGTCCACTTACTATGCTGCTTACACCATTTTCAGCGTCGCTTAGCTGTGATTACACAAAATTGTGGCTTGTGAGGAGCTGCACGACCATTTTACCCCAACCACTTTAACTCCTTACGAATGGCCATTATGCATGCTGGACTGCTGGTATCACTTTGGAGCTCAAGAGTAATTCGTTGCACTCATTTCGTATGACTTTTACACCCACGCTCGTCAGTGGTATTGGCCCTGCATGGTCCTGGTTTAGTTATGGTTGTTTCTGTGTGTCTCCACGTCACAGTCACATCACCAACAGTTGGGCATCTTTAGAAGGACTGAGACTTTTCTGGTCGGTTTGCTACTCAGTTGGCATCCAATGACTAGTCCACGATCCCAGTCAGTGACCTTTCCTGGTCGACTAGTTCTACTGTTACCACCCACTGGCATCATTGTACTCCCCCTGCCTCCTTTTACACTAGCGGATCCTCCTCTCGTCGCATAAATGTTCATTTCCACATTGCCTAGGCTTCTCCAGATATTTTTGATCATTTGTTATACATGTGGCTATCAGAATGACAGTAGTAGTAAAATTGGGTGTATTTGGGTACATTGACTCATGTAAGCTGCACGGGCCAACGATACTAATCTTTTTTAATGAAAGTCTCTTATCGTCGTAGTTATTACTATTCTATTTTTCTACACGTTATTTATCAAGATAAATAACGTGTATCACCTACCATGAAAATATTGGAAGTCAATATGAAAATACACACAATAAAAAAAGTTTTACATCACCTTGGTCCCAAGAGCTCCGGAACCTGTACAGTAAATTGGAATAGAGATAAAACGTAAACATAATTTCCGTCCTTTTGATTGCTGATGAAAGCTACACATTACATGTTGTAGCACCATACAGCGAGACCTTCAGAGGTGAGGGTCCTGATTGCAGTAAACACCGGTACCTCTTATACCCATCTGCACGTCCTCTTGGATTGATGCATGCCTGTATTCGTCGTGACATACTGTCCAAAAGTTCATCAAGGCACTAATGGTGCAGACTGTCCCACTCCGCAACGGCGATTCGGCGTATCTCCCTCAGAGTGGTTGGTGGGTCACGTCGTCCATAAACAGCCCTTTTCAATCAATTCACGTTAGATAGAATTCATGTCTGGAGAACATGCTGGCCACTCTAGTCGAGCGATGTAGTTATCCTGAAGGAAGTCATTCATGAGATGTTCACGATGGGGGTGCGAACTGTAGTCCATGAAGACAAACGCCTCGCCAATATGCTGCCGATATGGTTGCACTATCGTTCGTAGGATGACATTCACGTTTCTTACAGCCGTTACGGAGCTTCCCATGACCAGTAGCGGCGTACGTCGGCCCCACATAATGCCACCCCAAAACATCAGAGCCCATCTGTACCGCTATGCATTGTGTCGTGGTTGCAGATATGGTCCTCGCCATGCAAGTTGGGTGTGAAGTTGCGCATCATGCAGCCTATTGCCCAGTTTGAGTCGTAACACGACGTCCTGTGGTTGCACGAAAAGCATTATTTAACATGGTGGTTTTGTCGTCACGGTTCCTCCGTAGCTAGCGGTCATCCACTGCAGTATTAGGCCTTGGGCGGCCTGAGCGAGGCATGTCATAGACAGCTCCTGTCTCTCTGTATCTCCTCCATGTCAGAACAACATCGCTCTGTTTCTCTCCAAGACGTCTGGACACTTCACTTGTTGAGAGCCCTTCCTGGCACAAAGTAACAATGCGGACGCGATCTAACCGCGGTACTGACCATCTAGGGATGGCTGAACTGCAGACAACACGAGCCATGTACCTCCTTCCTGGTGGAACTGATTGGCTGTCGGACCCCATCCATCTAATACGCGCTGCTCATGCATGGTTGTTTACATCTTTGAGCATCTATGCTGTTTATGGGCCACACGATAAACTTCCTGAAATCGACTTTCATTTGTCTCAGGAATTAGTGTGAATCCAGTAACAAACAAGGTGAACTCTTTCATGGCGGCATCAGGAACTAGGAAGAAGGTATCAGGACATCTTGATAACTAATGTGAGGGAAGACCACTTCACTGAGACATCAAAGAAAACATATTTTGGGCTTTAAGTCCACATTTCTAAAGAAAACAAATTTTTTAAGATCGAATACAAATTTAGCTTTTAGGACGTCTTCTCTGAAGGTATTTGTCTGGAGTGTAGCCGTATACGAAAGTGAAACGTGGATGATAAGCAGTTCAGACAAGAAGAGAACAGAAACCTATGAATTGTGCTATTACGGAAGAATCTCGAAGATTAAATGGATAGACCGCATCACTAATGAGGTTCTACTAAAAAGAATTCGAAAGAAAAGAATTTTTTCTCAGAGTACACATTTTGAGACACAAATGGATCATTAATTTAGTACTGGAGGGAAGTGTGAGGTGAAAAATTATAGAGGGAGACTAAAAGGTGGGTTCTTCTGAGAGGAAGAGGCTTGAGCAGGATAGAGCACCGTGGAGAGACGCAGCAAACCGCTCTTGGGACTGAAGGCCTCAGTAACAACATGGCTGTTACAGTTTCAACAGCTTGCAACGTCAAAGCTAACTGCACACGCACCCTGGCAACCCCATCGGTACCAATCGTCCGCCATGTCATTCGCCACCAGTGTCGTCGCTGGACACGTTATTGTAGGGCAGGAGACCAGCACTCCCCTGTGCGGCCGTAAGTGTAATAAAGCCTACTTCCTGTTTCAATATCATTCCGCATCGTTGTTTGTGTAACATTTTGCTGAAGAGGTATTCGAGTTGTAATTAAAGGCATTCAGAATGAAGCAGAAGACACCAATAAAGAAGGTGCTGTATAACGCATGTTCGGAGTTTACACAGAAACTCGAAGCTACCTGCCTAGTGATTTTGTCGAGGTAAGTGTTGGGGGTATTCCTTAGTGCGAACAGTGGTTGTCAAAACATTATTCACTCTTGGTCTCCAATTATATGGCGATTTTCTATAAACAACAACACTCCAAAGTCATCTCTGTTCTCTACAGTAGCAGATTTAAATGCCAATTTACGTCTTACCATCGTTAAGCTGTTTGAAATAATGAACGAGTAATAATGAAATCAAGCTGACTCCCATTTTAAAGTGAAAGGTGTACTAGGGCATGAAATACTAAAAATAGGGTAAATATCACCAAGCTACTGATGTGCGCGAAAAAAGTTGAGAGACTATGCAAATACTCATTTTTCATTTCACAGTCGTTGTCTGCAAAGGTTTTTACCCAAGCCTTGAGAAGGTGTCGACCCTTATCTCAGGTAGGTTCATGCTGTACTTAGGTAAAGAAGCAATGGATATGAGTATATGCAGGGTGATCCATTGATCTTGACCGGGCCAAATATCTCACGAAATATGCGTCAAACGAAAAAACTACAAATAATGAAACTTGTCTAGCTTGAGGGGGGAAACCAGATGGTCCTGTGGTTGGCCCGCTAGAAGGCACTGCCGTAGGTCAAACGGATATCAACTGCATTTTTTAAAAATAGGAACCCCCATTTTTAATTCATATTCGTGTAGTACGTAAAGACATATGAATGTTTTAGTTGGACCACTTCCTTCGCTCTGTGATAGATGGCGCTCTAATAGTCACGAACACATGACTCTCAATTTTAGACGAACAGTTTGTAACAGGTAGGTTTTTTAAATTAAAATACAGGTCGTAGGTACGTTTGAACATTTTCTTTCGATTGTTCCAATGTGATACATGTACCTGTGTGAAGTTATCACTTCTGAGAACGCATGCTGTTATAGCGTGATTACCTGTAAATACCACATTAATGCAATAACTGCTCAAAATGATGTCAGTCAACCTCAATGCATTTGGCAATACGTGTAACGACATTCCTCTCAACAGCGAGTAGTTAGCCTTCGGTATGTTCGCACATGCATTGACAATGCGCTGACGCATGGTGTCAGGCGTTGTCGGTGGATCACGATAGCAAATATCCTTCAACCTTCCCCACAGAAAGAAATCCAGAGCCTTCTGATCCAGTGAACGTGCAGGCCATGGTATGGTGCTTCGACGAACAATTCACCTTCATGAAATATGCTATTCAATACCGCTTCAACTGCACGCGAGCTATGAGCTGGACATCAATCATGTTGCAAGTACATCGCCATTCTGTCATGCAGTGAAACATCTTACAGTAACATCGGTAGAACATTACGTAGGAAATAAGCATACGTATCACCATTTAGATTGCCACCGATAAAATAGGAGCCAATTATACTTCATCCCATAATGGCGCACCATACAGTAACCCGCCAATGTCACTGATGTTCCACTTGTCGCAGCCATCGTGGATTTTCCGTTTCCCAATATCCCATGCTATGCCAGCTTACGTTATTGCTGTTGGTGAATGACGTTTCGTTGCTAAATAGAACGCATGCAAAAAATCTGTCATCGTCCCGTACTTTCTCTTGCGCTCAATAGCAGAACTGTACACGACATTCAAAGTCGTCGCTATGCAATTCCTGGTGCATAGAAATATGGTACGCGTGCAATCGATGTTGATGTAGCATTCTCAACACCGATGTTTCTGAGATTCCCGATTCTCGCTCAATTTGTCTGCTACTGCCTCGACTGCAGATGAAAAACCCGACTTGCGCATCATCATTTGTTGCAGGTCGTGGTTGACGCTTCACATGTGGCTGAAGACTTCCGGTTTCCTTAAATAACGCAACTATTCGGCGAACGCTCAGGACACTTGGATGATGTCATCCAGGATACCGAGCAGCATACATAGCACACGTCCATTGGGCATTTTGATCAGAATAGCCATACATCAACACGATATCGACCTTTCCGCAATTGGTAAACGGTCCATTTTAACACGGGTAAGCCGGTCGGGGTGGCCGAGCGGTTCTAGGCGCTACAACCTGGAACCGCGCGACCGCTACGGTTGCAGGTTCGAATCCTGCCTCGGGCATAGGTGTGTGTGATGTCCTTAGATTAGTTAGGTTTAACTAGTTCTAAGTTCCGATGACCTCAGAAGTTAAGTCCCATAGTGCTCAGAGCCATTTGAACCAACCATTAACACGGGTAATGTATCACGAAGCAAATACCTTCTGCACTGGCTGAATGTTGCGTGATACCACGTACTAATACGTTTGTGACTATTACAACGCCATCTGTCACAAAGCGAAACAAGTGGTCCAACTAAAACATTCACATTTCTTTACGTACTACACGAATACGTAATAAAAATGGGGGTTCCTATGTAGAAACACGTAGTTGCTCTCCGTTTTATCTATGGCAGCGCCATATAGCGGGCCAACCATAGCGCCATCTGGATTCCTCCTTCAAGCTAGACAAGTTTAGTTCCTTGTAGTTTTTTCGTTTGACGCTTATTTCGTGAGATATTTGACCACCCTGTAGAGTATTTATACAATTTTTCTCAACGTTTAAGGTTACATTCACTGCCGGAAAAAATTATTAGTCAAGTTTATTGTTGCAACAGTGCGTATGGAGTACATGAAACGATTATATTTCTGGAGTAGTAGCATAAGCGGTTCTGAGGTACTAGGTACGGCCCCATGCTGAAACACCAATATTAGTATGTGGTATAGCCTCGAAGGGTGACACTGCGGGTAGGCACTGACTCTGGAATCTAGTCGATCGTACAGATAGCGAACACTGTTCTGGGATACTTTATGCTGCTCCTGTTCCAAGTCTCCAAGTAGTTCTGTTAGAGTTGTTAGTTGACTGGTTGCACGAATCACTTCTCGTCCCATCATATTCCATAAGTGTTCGAGATAGTGCTGCACTAGGAAGTCAGAGGTTGCTGCAGATCTTACAGAGCACGTTGAGTATCACGCGCAGTGTGCGGCCAAGCATTATCTTGTTGGAACAACACTTCACCTTCCTGTTCGAAGAACGGGGAAAGAACGGGTGTAACAGCATTCTGGGCGCACTGAGTACTGATTAGCGTCCCCTCGAGAAACACCTAAGGTGGACGAGAGATGTAAGTGAAGTCACTCTAGACCATAACACCTGGGCTGCGGTAAGCCCATAATGCATGAGGTGGGAGCAATGTGTATTGGACGAATGCACGCAACGAGTCACCGCTCACCAAGTGCACGTAGGTAGCGTGCGCAATCGAACATCACCTGCATGCTGACAGAATCTGCTTTCATCGCTGAATACCATGGCGCGCCATTCACTTCCAAGTGATCTTTCGTCGCCAGCAGTCGCGCCGTGGACGTAGAAGCTGTGGCGTGAGACGAAGGCGTGCTAGAGGTATGCATCCCCGTGGTCCCACTGCTAATAACCGGTTCGCAACGCTTCGTGTTGACTAGTATGGGCTCACAAGACCTCTTACCTGTGCTGTGGTAGCTGTACGAGCTGCCACTTTTACCCTTACAATACGACGATCGTGACCGGCGTCTGTGCTGAGTAGACGTCCAGCACCTTTTTCTACAGGTGTAAGAATGTTCACTTGACCAATGGTTGCAGCATCTTCGTACAACTTATCCAGCGTTGTGTGGATACTCTCTGAAAGGACCATGGTGTCACTTGGAAGGCCATAATTTGATGCCCTTCAAACTCGCTCAGTTGCTTGCAGTAAGCACAAGTCCGTCATGGTTGCCTACTTGCTTCACACCGTGCTGAGTGCATTCTCTATTAAAGAGCAGTCAGAGATGGCGCTCCGTTATCCCCCAGTGCCATATGCTGTCATTGGATCAACATTGACGTCGTGTTTCCAGGTGCCCTATTTCTTTTTTCCTGCAGTGTATATTATATTCAATATTAATCCTTCAATTTTCGTCAGTCACATTTTGCATAAAGAAGGATCACAGAAAAAACTTTCTTAGACTGTTTAAAGACAGGAGATAAATGTAATAGAAGACGTAGTGAAGAACTTTATTCTTAATGAGGAAGTAATTTCATGTTTATATTCAACCAGCGACCCGGTCCGGCTTCGCACAGGTAGCATTTATTATCTGCGGCCAAACGACTTGTGTAGCATGGCGTGTCCTGTCTGTGGGCCATTGCGTATAATTGTGAATGAATTTCAGAGAACAACGTTAAACACCATCGCACTCATGCAAGCAGGGCGCTATAGAGGAGTTTTCTGGAGGCATGAATGTTACGTGTTCCACATAGAATTGGCGCTTGCAGTGATACCTCATTACAATGACAGGAGCACAGCGTGGTGTGTGCGTGCGTGTGTGTGTGTGTGTGTGTGAGTGTGTGTGTGTGTGTGTGTGTGTGTGTGTGAGAGAGAGAGAGAGAGAGAGAGAGAGAGAGAGAGAGAGAGAGAGAGAGAGAGAGAGAGAGAGAGAGAGAGAGTGGGGGGGGGGGGGGAGAGTTTCAGTACGTATTGGAGGCTGGCTGGGGTGCCAATAGTAAACGGAAAAAAAACAAAGAAAAACAAATTGGTAAAAACATGCCTAGCTCGTATCACAGCAGTGCTCTTGTGAATCTTAGTACGCGCTGTGACGCATTGTTGAGATTTGTTGCCGCAATTCTTTGTCTCTGACACTTTATGGTAGACTTCTTGGACATGCCACGCAAAAAACCTTATTCACATCAACGTTTGACAGAAGGAAGGGTGAAAGCTGAAGTTTAGTCATCTGGCAAACTACTGAAAGAACGCTCTCTATGTAAACAGAGCAAAGTTGCTGAAAATGCTGGAGCAGTTTTTCGAAATATATTTTACTCGTAGCAAAAAAAAATAAAAAAAAATAAATCACCACATACTTTGACTCCCATGTTTTTTCGCTGTGGAGTTATTCTCTAATGACTGCAGAAGAACTATGAGTTAAAAATATTTGATTCTTTCAAAGTAATTCTCGAATCACAGCCTGGCGATGAAGTTGTGATGCTTATTACTACCCTTCAAAGTCGATTTACTAAAGGCCCATTGTTTGAACAATTTGTAGACAATTAAGGGAGTGAATAGCGACTGTTTATCTGAGGCACTCAGAAAGTGTCAGCATGAAATCGTCGTCATATTTCGCAATGTGTATCTCCGTATCATTGAGAGCTGAGAGTTATGATAATTGGCAGTGTGAAAAAATGTTTCCCAGTCAGGATTCGATTCTACAGCTTTTTGATTTCCAGCCACACTTTCTAGCATTAGAAACTTTTTATTACTTTTACTATTTCTTTAGGCTTCCAGCCACCGCTGTAACGTGTCCCTGCAGTCACCGGGTTGTTTCCTTCATTGAGTACCTTCCTTCAGTTGTATTCAAGTTTTCGTAAGTGACTACATTCTTCTTCTTTGAAATTAACTAAAAATATCTGTTTACTCTTAAAACCAAAACTTTCTTCTACTTAAGTGTTTGGATTTATTTGTAGCGTATTATAAGAATTAGAAATATGTTCTGACTTAACTTGAAATAATAGAAGTAAGCTGTACTGCATAAACGCTAAACATCGTCTGGAACGCAATTTTCTGCTGTTTTAATTTTTAAAATATTCTGCTTCTTATAAAAATGGATGAACTGGCAGAATTTTTCATTTTTTCGGTCCCAACCCACCATACCAGATGTGAGATTGATCGTGCTTGCTCTGTTCTCCGGACATTGCTACTCTCTAGAGATCTGCCTGCTGTTCGCTACGTGGCAATTGCATTATTTCCACAAATGAACTTTAATTCATCATAATTCAGACCAATAGGAAACACTTGTGAGTTATATGCAAAAACCTTCCTCTTGAATTAGTGCATCTGTTAGTCAAGATCGGATCAAAATTCGTATAGCTGGTACTGAGGTTAGTTTGCATATGTAGACAGAGGAAAGCAGGAACCTCTACATACATGTGCAGTAGAGATAACAGATTTGTACTATCGGCTTATTTTTAATTCCGTTATTAGGTGTTTTACTAATTTTCTTGGTGATAACGAAGTCAAATTTTCAATAGAAATCTGAATCTTAACGGAACATACTCTTCAAATACGAATCAGCTATCGAAAAACTACGAAATTAAGCTGTTACGAAAGAAAGAGTAATCAAAAGATGAATTTTCATTTGTCTGTGTTATCAAAATAAGGGAATGTTTATAAGTATATAGTCATTATTTTTACATCATGGTTTGTGAAATCTAGTCTGATAGCTTAATCACTTTGGCCAGTATGGAGTTTTATAAGCACACCGCAACTGAAGAGTGGAAATGTCGAACGCTCTAAGTGCCTTTTCTTCACAAAGCAGGATTCCAACGTCTCCTTGATTTAGTTGAAGCATAGTTTGTATGGGAAGCAATTTTTTGTGTATAGAAAAGGTCTATTATATCGTTTTCACACTTATTAATCTAGCTTTATGTGGTCATTGTGCCGGCCGCGGTGGCCGTGCGGTTCTAGGCGCTGCAGTTCGGAACCGCGGGGCTGCTACGGTCGCAGGTTCGAATCGTGCCTTGGGCATGGATGTGTGTAATGGCCTTAGGTTAGTTAGGTTTAAGTAGTTCTAAGTTCTAGGGGACTGATGATCGCAGAAGTTAAGTCCCATAGTGCTCAGAGCCATTTGTGGTCATTATCTCTCTCCATCTGTCTGTGATAGTACCTGCCCTCGACGATGAAGAAGAGTCAGTGCGTTTCTTTGTTTTCCCTTTTTCTAAAGGGTATTAGGAATATTTCTCTATTTCTCAATCCTATGTATAAATCTGAATGAATGATAGAATGAATTTAACGTATCTTCTTGTCGGTGCCATTTTTCTAACTAAATCTAGCCAGTGTTTTTGATACTAGTGCGTGGACTGATGGGTTAGCAGTACCAGCAGTCAGGTGCAGTGGTAAGCAATGGTCACCCTTAAGTTGGCGAGGGTGTGGCAAGCCTCTTCCGCACAGTCGTTTCTCCCACTACTGCTTTATAATGTAGGTGACGGTCGAGGTTGAGTAATATGTCATAAGATTTGCGCAAGAGCGATATTTTGGTATTTTGTGAGTATGGGAAACTTGGGAAGTTGTGCCTTGTAGCGAGCTAATGTCCACGTGTGTTTTTATTAGGGATCCTACAGAATGAATTTCAACCATTAATGAGTCGTTCATTTATTTGATCTGCGTGTAGCGATCAAATTCTTGCACCATTTTTTGTCAAAATACTTCTTCTTTCTTCGTTCTTTGTTCGTTCATGGCTAAGCACATGTTCTTTGGACTCTCTATACGTCTCTGTGGTGTGGTTAACTAATCGGAGCATACCATTCTAAGCATATTTATCCTAGGATCGTAAGGATAATGTTTACCACCCTTGAGATGCGGGACGTAAACTTGGGTTTTCGTTCTTTATTAGTGACCAATCACGTGTCCTTCAGACACTTTGTAGGCTCCTGCGTCTTACTAAATGAACAGAGCTGCATTTCCGAAATCTCTCCACCATCTGTATATATGACAAATTTCGCTAAATTGTGTGGACCGAATTGTGGTTAGTTACCTTCGTGAATAGCTGAATGTCTTTCTTGCGGAGTTTCCGTCTCTGTCGAGCACGTCGCAGTGAGACTGTAACACTATTGCAGCAATTTTTTGAGTGTAGCATCTTTGATACACGAAGGAAAGACTGACAGTAAGTTGCGTGACGCCACCAAGCGCTACCACGTGCTCATCCCGACTCCATAATTGCGTAAGGTACTGTCAGCGAACACGTTTTTAAAGGAATATGCAATGTCTTTGAGAGCTTACTAAACTGCTCTTATCATTATTAGTGGGGACCACTTTCATTTATTTCTCTGTTTGTTAAACGTTCTGTGAAACATGCTTTTGTCAAATAATGAACTCCTTGTGGAAGTTCTTAGTAAAATCAAACTTTTATTTTACGTACAACTCAGCTTTACCAGTTTTTCAGTCTGAGTTATTAGCAGCTCTCTCCATTAGGCAGTGGCACAGTAAAGTTGTCCCTATTCCTGATTATTACTAGTAGTAGCATTATAAGTGGACTGCCCTGGTCACTTAAAAGCATTAATCAAGTCGTTATCCGTTGCTAGCCAACGAATTAAATCATCCCTCTTCGTAAAGTAATAAACGTTATCCTCTCTCTTCTTCCATCTTTTGGTTACATGTGAACTTAGACTCTATGTTGAAAAGATCGGACCGTTTTATTAATTATTGATACCTCTGCCTTCCACCCCCCCAACCCCAACTCACCCCCGCCCCCTCCACTGCGCCCAACCACCAGACGGGTTGTTTTGAGATATAGATTTCATTCCTAAGGAGTGATATTTTATAACCTGTTAGCCCCACCAACAGCCAGTAGCTATACCCCGGATATTAGGTGTATTATAATACCAATAAAACATCTTGGTAATGGAAGAAGGAAAGTAAGTTTAAAAAAGACTACTAAAAAATTAATTTTATAATATAGAGAAACGAATAGAGGCAAACAACGCATTTGTTCTGCAGATTTAGACAATATTGTTGTCTCAGTTACAACTACGAAGCAAGGCTACAAAACTCCAATGATATTAAAGATGCTGCAGAAACACTGTTGTCGATGCAGGAGTGTAAGACCTCGACGTGTACTACGATCAAAGTGTGTAACACTCATCCGTCTCTAACAGCCAGTAAAAATTCATAGTCTAAAAAATAAGAATGGAAAAATATGAATGTATCCAAAAGAGGAAACGTGGTAGCTCATGTAAGTCGTGCCGTATTCCATCCAAATGAGGAGCCACCTTTGTCAATCCCGAAACAGAAAGACTAAATAACGATGTTGACGTTTCTTCCTCAACAGCACGGGACTTCCACAGTAAACTATGACGCCTCTGATCCGAAGAACTGAGTTGTATGAGAAACAGAAATCATTAAAGAAAGAATTTTTTCTTCAGTTTCATTTCCTTACTCTCTTGTTAAAAAGAGGAAAAACTGTAAGAAAAGCTTTTCATTGACTGCAGTTCTACTAGTTAACAAGTTGGAATTGTATTTATATGCTTGTATTGTCGCTAATACAACGGAGTGGCTCGGTATTAATAGCAGTTGAAACGAAAACTTCCTTACAGGCTCTTAGATCAAGTCAGCTCCCTTTCTAATAAACTATCTGTTATCTAATTTTTCTCGTTATTTTTCGTAGTGACAAGTTGAGGAGCATAGTTCTGTGATATTAGAACACCTACTCAATTTTTTGTATGTGTAAATAAGTTCTGAAGGAAAATAAATAATTTTTTTATTCTCCTAAGAAAAGGAAACAAAAGAAAAGTGTGGAGTAGATATTAAAATCCATGGAGAAGAAATAAAAACTTTGAGGTTCGCTGATGACATTGTAATTCTGTCAGAGACAGCAAGGGACTTGGGAGAGCGCATGAACGGAATGGACATTGTCTTGAAAGAAGGGTATAAGATGAACATCAACAAAAGCAAAACGAGGATAATGGAATGTAGTCGAAGTAAGTCGGGTGATGCTGAGGGAATTAGATTAGGAAATGAGACACGTAAAGTGCTAAAGGAGTTTTGCTATTTCGGGAGCAAAATAACTGATGATGGTCGAAGTAGAGAGGATATAAAATGTAGACTGGCAATGGCACGGAAATCGTTTCTGAAGAAGAAAAATTTGTTAACATCGAGTATAGATTTAGATGTCAGTAAGTCGTTTCTGAAAGTATTTGTATGGAGCGTAGCCATGTATGGAAGTGAAACGTGGACGATAAATAGTTTAGACAAGAAGAGAATAGAAACTTTCGAAATTTGGTGCTACAGAAGAATGATGAAGATTAGATGGGTAGATCATATAACTAATGAGGAGGTATTGAATAGAACTGAAGATAAGAGAAGCTTGTGGTACAACTTGACTAGAAGAAGGGATCGGTTGGTAGGACATGTTCTGAGACATCGACGGGTCATCAATTTAGTACTGGAGTGCAGCGTGGAGGGTAAAAATCGTATAGGGGGACCAAGAGATGAATACACTAAGCATATTCAGAAAGATGTAGGCTGCAGTAGGTACTGGAAGATGAAGATGCTTGCACAGAATAGAGTAGCATGGAGAGTTGCATCAAAGCAGTCTCAGGACTGAAGACCTGAAGACCACAACAACAACAACAAGAAATATGAAATTTGGCACCTGGAACGTTCGATATTTCCACTCTTCAGTTACTGAAGAGTTTGTCGCTTTATACAGCCCTGTAAGGATGATACGTGTCGTGAAACTGATGCCTTGATCGAGATCAGCAGAAAGAATTTAATCTTAGGTGGGCAGAATCGCCGCAATCTGACCAGCTGGTAGCTCAGCCTCGGCAGCCGGCGACCGGCGCTGCGAAAATCCGATCGGGTTCTGGACGCGGCCTCACGGCCCATAAGTCACGGCTACTCAGGACTTATCGCCGAGCAAAGAAGGGCGGGACGCGAAAAAAATACCTGCTGCCCGGCTCGCTCGCCGTCTGCGTCTCACTGAAGTGCCTGGGCGGGGCGAGACGAGCGCAAATGGCTGGTGCGGAGGGGGTGGGAGTTGGTGGCGGTAGGTGAGCGACGATGGAAAGGGGCAGGGAGCGGGGGATTGAAATGCGCGCCTCGGCGCCACGCGGCCGGTGAAATACGACAGTCGGGACGGGGGTTCACAGACGCGCTGGCGGCGGGAGCGCATGCGCCAGCGGGAATCCCCCCCACCCACCGCTGCTTTACGACGTCACTGGGGGCCGGGAGCGCGCTATTTCTGCATGCGGCTCGACGCGCGGATGGACACTAAAACGGAGGACATGCGCACTTGCCGGTCCGCGCCGCGGTAATATCGGAAACGGGATGTAAATGTCTGGGTCATCCAATACCGTCGATGGTACACTACAAATTTTTGCGCCTGTCGTTCGTTTCCATTTTAACTCGCACCAGCAGGCGGAATTTCGTTATGGTATTTCTCAAGCAACACGTCCGTGATTTGTCGTGATGAGTGATGTTAAGCATTCCCGGCTAATAAACTGTTGTTTTCATTTCAGGAGTCCATCCGGATGCAGAAGTTTTCGGGACACTATATTTCGATAGCAGGCATCATGCTTCACATCGTGATAGTGTGTAGCGTGCGCTGATTCACAGGGGGTATGCAATATCGGAAGAAGAACATCTACAAAGGGAGCTCAGCCACCTTGACGTCTTGAAGATAAACAAGTAAGGCAAGACAAGAATCCGATAGAACTTCAAGCAGAAGGCACAGACCCAGGAAATGGAACACGACGAATAGGATAACATATTGATATACCTACCACACACCGGCAAAGTATGGAACAAAATCAGCAGAGTCTTGGTTGGGTGTAGCATTACATGCGCTTTGCGTCCATTTCCAAAAACTATGTGCTATTAGGACGACGAGGCTCTGTAGGCCGGTTGTCGACCGTATTCTATGCATGCGCGGTAAGGCACTGAGGAAGAAAGGTGACAGGAGCACAGGATACGCACCGAACGCAACATACTCGAAACTCAGCGGCTGCGCACCACTCAGGGGGCGCATCAAAATGTGAACAAACGGAACTGCTAACTCGGACTCATAGTTACGGAACTCTTTTCTAAAGGAAGCTGCATAGATACGACTGACTGACGCATAATCAGGGATGATAGTGGCTTCACTCTCAGTCAAGATTGGGACTTAATGGATAGCCGGGTGACGTCACAACGTCGGTCGATAGCGCTTTTCGCTCCAGACGGTGTGACGGAGGTATTGAGAGAGCGGAGTTCATGTCCAGCTCAGGGCGGTCGGATCGGATCCCTCCACCACTCTGCTCGACGCGGCGTGCCGCCCGATAGCCTGGGAAGCGTTGAGGGCGAAGAGCAATATGACGGCGCGATGTAGTTAAGACACGCATACTACAGGTGTTACCTGAAGATAACAGATAAGGTGTACTTTCGAAGTATTGTCTTTTCGAAGAGGACTGTAGCGATTGAACACCCGAGAGTATACAAAAAATTGTCGAGGTTTTGGCGATTCTGTCTCAGGACGCATGGTGGTCGATAACAGCCAAGTAATGAAAAGTAACAAAATCTCATTCTTGTTATGTGAGATATTTCTCAGTTTTCATTGTAAAAAATGGTTCAAATGGCTCTGAGCACTATGGGACTTCACTTCTGAGGTCATCAGTCCCCTAGAACGTAGAACTATTTAAACCTGACTAACGTAAGGACATCACACACATCCATGCCCAAGGCAGGATTCGACCCTGCGACCGTAGCGATCGCGCGGTTCCAGACTGTAGCGCCTAAAACCGCGCGGCCACTACGGCCGGCGTTTTCATTGTAGCACATGTATTGTTTGCTTACAAGAGCATTGACATTGTCATGTTGAGCGTAATATTCCGACGACAGATATCGATGTCTTTCTAAAGTGCTACATGTCTTGTTATTTTGTGGGTTCGCTGCCTGGACTCCAATCAGTGAAAGAGAAACTTTTGGTTTTTCCGCTGTTACTTACAGCCGAACAAATCAACAGTTTCCTATAATGTTTAAATTACAGTTTTAAATTATATGTAACGAGACCAGTGTAATGATGCAGATTTCCATCGTAACGATGGCGCCTGTGAGAGGGGGGAGGGGGATGGGAAGAAGGCTGGGAAAATTTGAAACAAGGACGAAAGTTTCAGCTCAATGACTTAGTATCTGATTATGAAAATTTCGTTACAAAAACATCAGCTACAGCTTCTAGGCGTACCATAAAGCGGGCTGACATGATCATTACAACACAGACGTTCGTTGGGCATTGTCTTGGCCACAATGCGAGTTTTCCGGTTTGAGCATGGGATTATTTTCGTGATGGAAGTCGAGAGTCTGAAATGTGGTACGAGGATTTCGAGTGACACTAAGTTATAATGAATACTGTGATTATTAAGAGATAAACGTTGATAAGTGGTAAAAAGTGGATTTGTGATAAAAAGGAACATATTAGTAAAATAATATGACCTTACGAAACAAGCTGTGACGGAGTCAAGTTCCCAAGCGTTCTGGATTGTCAAGACTAAAAGAAGCTCGATAAGTGCGATCAAATCTGCAGATTATGCTCATTGTCTTCTTCATTTTTGAGCAAAGCGGATCATTAGTTTTGTCACAAAATCGAACGATTTATAATGAGTGCTACTTATAACTTCAGAGTCTTCTGCATGGCCTGCCGGAGTGGCCGTGCTGTTCTAGGCGCTACAGTCTGGAGCCGAGCGACCGTTACGGTCGCAGGTTCGAATCTTTCCTCGTTCATGGATGTGTGCGATGTCCTTATTTTAGTTACGTTTAATTAGTTCTATGTTCTAGAGGACTGATGACCTCAGAAGTTAAGTCGCATAGTGCTCAGAGCGATTTGAAACAATCTTCTGCATGGGCCAATCCGGAAAAACAGCCGAACAAATGACAGAACAGTTCCTGGTTTTTGCGCCACGATAATGTTCTTAATCACACCTTCTTGCTTGTGCGTGATATTTGGTCGGAAACAATACTGGATTGATGCTATATCCTTCATATTTGCTTCACGTGCCTCCATGTGACTTTTTACTGTTCCTAAAAATAGAACAAACCGTAAAGGACCGACATTTTGCAAGCGTAGGCCAATATGTAATTAAGAACGCTTCGTTGAGAGAATTACACGCTATCCTGAATACAGACTCCCAGAAGCGTTTTGCGGATAACACTGATGCAGGCGAATACATGTAATTCTTTTCGAAATACTCTCGTGTTCGGGAGAAACACAACACTTTGAACGCCTAGAGATAGGACGTCGGTATCCACACGACATGTACATTAGTGTGTTCTGCAAGAATGATTAGCATTTGAAACATGTCCGACCTCGGGTTCAAGGTCAACAGCGACGTCGACATCGTGGCGCAACACCACCTACCTAACGGTAAAATGTGCCTCGGCTCTCGTTGTTCCTATAAACCGAAGGTAATGGATGTGTGTAACTCGAGCAGACGAGCAGGATGCCTTGCAGACGTGCGCTCAGACCGCACCGTCAAATCAGTGAGCTTGAATGAGGGCACATTATTGGGATGAGAGACTGTGATGCATTCATACGAAAAATTGCTGCTCGTGTGGGACGAAGCGATTCGGCAACAGAACGGGCGTGTGCAGAATGGTTCACAGAAGGCCGCACAGCACGACGAGATAGATCATGTCACATCACTCCGACCACCCACCTAGAAGATCTACACCTAATCCGAAAGGCATTGCAGAACTGAGGTGCGGCTCTGGCGCAACAGTGAAACTGTGTAACACATCAAACACTATCAGGGATGACACTTCGTCGCTGTTTATTACGGGATGGGTTACGTGATTGTCGTCCTCTTCTCCACCCAGCTTTGATGAATCTGCAGACACATTCTGGACGGCAATGGTGTACGGAATGACATTACCGAGGGTAGGAATGACATCAGGGATTGTTTTTGGACGAATCTAGCGGATTTACAGTGACTGCATTAGCACAAGAGATCGCACCAACTGAAGGCCTCAGGGTGTGTTGTGCTACTGGGTACAAACACAAATCACAGTTGGTGCGTACCCAGGGCACTGTGACCAGTGTGACCCACGTGAACGATATCCTGCGGCCGATAGCCACACCCTTTCTGGACAACACGCTAGACGCCACTTTTCAGCAAGACAATAATCTGCCACAGCATCCTACATGGACATGCACCTTCTCGGTGTAACAGCATTCAGCCTTTTGCCCTAGCCCGCCAGGTCACCAGATTTATCGCCAATCGAGATTGTGTTAGATATGGTGAAAAATCTGGTGCGTCACTGCGACCCAATACCAACCACCGCAGATGAACTTTGGAGCCAGACGAATGCAGCACTGATAGCTATACCACAGGACGCCATTGCAGCCTCATTCTCGCCGATGCCATCACGCATGAAACGAGTTATCAGGGCCCGTGGTGGATCTTTGCCTACTAGGTAACAGGGCACACGGTGTACCGACGTGAATGAAATGCTAATCACTTCTGCACAAGATACGTACTGTGACTATGAACCAGCTATCTCTTGTCGTTCAAGGTGTTCTGTTTTTCTTTCTGAACATGAGTGTATATTGTGATAGTTAAATTATTTTTCATGACACGTGTATAAACATACAAAAATTTTTCTTGACCGACGATAATTCTTTTAGCGTATCAAAAGAAAAGACTTTTTTCAGGAGAGTTAAAGACCTTTCAGAAACACTGCTGAATACAAGCAAGCATTCAGAACAAGGTAAGATGAAAACAAGAATGCAAGATGTCCTTGTCCGCACAAAGAAACAGGTAGCTTGGAAATAACACAGGAGTCCGCCCTTTTTACGAGAATAATTAACAAAAGTGCGGCTTCCTGCAGCTACAGCTGTGTGTGAACGTTAGCACGGCCTTGTCGAGGCAGCAGCAGCAGCCCTCTTACGGCAGAGTAAAGAAAAGCCACCAGTAAGTCACCTAGTAAACAAAGACATAATGGTCACTTGATCTTACCAAATAACTACCCGCGAAAGTGTAATTACGAATTATTAGTATATAGTCTTCTGTAGTATATAACATTTGTGGTAACTATTACGTCACTCACAGATAGTGCTGCAAGAAAGCCATCATAGTCTCATTGAAGCCATCCTTTAATAAAGGCTATAGAAATTTCGAAATTTTCTTTGAAATTATTGATTTGCCTCTGATTAATTGACCTTCGTCGGCAACAGATAATCTGTTTTCATTCTTCGCGAGAGCAAAATTTATGTAGTAATTCGTTTTTGCTTTCGCTCTTGTTCATCGATCTCGTTGGCTATATTTATTTCGTATGATTTTCCATAACACTATATATAATGTTTGTCAATAATTACTTGTACTTCTTCAATTTCTTTTTAACACGAAAGCTTAAAGGTCACTTGAAAGTAACTGTAGTATATGGCCATGAGGAAGACAGAAAGGGAGTAGTGAAAGATTCTTCAAGGAGATGAACAAAGAGATGAGTAAATTTGTAAAAAGAGATTACCTTGTTTTATTAGGAGAACAGAATGCCAAGGTTGGTAAAATACTAATCAAAGATGTTATAGGTACATTTGGCGAATGTAATTCGAACGGTAATGGAGAGAAGCTGAGAGAGTTTGCACATTTCATAAATTAAGAATAATAAATGCTTTTTGTACACAAAAGGCTCCCTTAAGTATACTTTTCGTGCAAGAGGACGGAGACTGTTAAGAGTTTCTATCGTTATTAAAAAAATTGTCATCGAAAGTAAAAGGTGTACGAGTGTATCGGGGAGGTGATACATCATCGTATCGCTGTTCCCTAACATCAAAAATACACCTCCTAGCAAGATGGAAGAAAATTAAAAGCGATGAAGAACGAATAAAGAAGTTTTTAAAATTTATTTATTGCAAGAAGAGAATATAAAAGTTGTATATCAAAGAAGGTTATCTGCTTACTTACAAAAACAAGAAAGGAGCTACAATATTAATGAGGAACGAGATAACAGTGAAGAAATTGTAAGCACTACTTCTAAGGAAATGTCAGTTAAAAAAGAAAATACAGGAAAACAAAAGGATTCAGGATATGGAATGAAGAAATCACAAAAGCAAGCGTTACAACAACAAGCGGATGAAACAGGAGAGGTATACGGAGAAAAATGAAATGAAGCGAAAAATGTTTTATCGAAAACTCATAAACCGAATTGGCACAAATTTATAAGCGCCGCTGAAGACTAAAATTCACAAAACATTCTCGGTCGCAACGGATGTTGACTTTGCTTGGCAACGGGTGCTGGTTTAGAGTTTCGATCATCTTCATTCCGTAGACACCTTGCTGGCGGCTTGTGACAGTGGACAGAACAAGGTCCGTCAAAACACGGGCGTCACCTTAACAATTGACAGCTGACTTCCATGTTCTTACGAACTTTGCTCCGTCCATCGCCACCATACGCCGTCATGGAGTCTACGACCTCAAGAGGGCCGAAATTATAGACTAAAACCGGTTGGCACCCAAATTAACATCCGTTGCGACAAATACTTGTACACAAAATTTTAATATTTTACAACGATCGCTATTCACTCTCCATTGAAAGAAAGTTTCTAAAATTTTAAATTAATGTTCAAGAGCCAGTTTCTGTTGGGAACCAAATGATGGCCTATAAAGTGCTTAAGCACCAAGATACCGAACGAAGAGAATAGCAACTGTAGGTAAACATCTATTCTACCAAAGAATTTATTGCTAGTTCTTCCTTTACTTTTTCATTTGAAACCTATTTTAAATGAGTACAATCTTTAGATGTTCTCAAGAATCTCATTTCGGTAGTCTGCATCCAGTTTTTATCAACTTTTGTCAACATACAAGTTCCAAATACACAGAGAAAAGCAGACACCGCCATTACTGTGTAGAACTTAGTGCTTTTTCTAGTTTTAGTTTCTAGGCTTCTATTTGTGGTACTGCGTGTTTGATGAAACACAGAAAATATGGTTTTTTAAATACTTCTCCTAATCATCGCTGACCTATGTTAATAATTACTTTAGACACGTTATTTATTCTAATAAAGTATTATTCCTATTTTGGTTTGTACATTTTATTTATCTTTTAAGCCCATTGTTTATGTCTTATTTCTGAAACGTTTAAAATTATACTTCTCACGTAACTTCTGTTATATAGCATACTATTCTTTGCAGCTCGTCTACAGTTTCACTTTAAAAAATCTGGTCATCATCAAATAACATCGTCTGAAGAGTAAAAATTTGGTACAATCCAAATACTTGCTTATTTTAAACGTCCAGTCACTAGTCAGATCATCTATATAAACTCTAAAGAAGGTAGTAGACAAATCATAACACTGCCTTATTTCTTGTTTTACATGTATATTTTTAGTATGCCTTCCTTTTTCGACAAGTGTGCTGATTGTTGTATCTTTATATACACATTTTCTTACATTAGTTAAGTGATTCGAATGTCCTCTTTCCGTCATGATTACGATAACTTTTTCCTACTTACTCGATGGAATGCTTCTTCGTAATCAATAAAAGCTCTAAGAATATCGTGCTATAATCTCAACTTTTTTTCTAGTACCGTGAAAGTGGCACATGTGTGGGATCATCTCTTTCTGAACCCGTTTTCTTCTTATAGTGATAAAACAAGCGTGCTGACTCCTACCCTAACACTTAATATTATTGTATATATTTTACATGCTGTATTCAGAACACTTACACTCCTACAATACATACCTGATCCTATCACAGTTTTTTAAGTGTAGGTATAACTTGGGCATCTGACCATTATCTTGGAATTTGATATTCTCTCCTACGTCTATTAATTATATTCAGAAATCTCCTATTTGGTACTGGGCCTCCATGTTTCCATAATTCTGTGTTTATCCCTCCTTTCCTGCTGTTTTCTTCAACTTCATTTGTTTTAAAGCTATTTTTAATTCTTATAATGTAATGGGATCTACATTTACATAAATAGGCTCATCGTTTGATTCTTCTTCTTCTGCCAAGGAGTTCTTAGATCACAAATCTACTGTACGGAGGTCGCCTAGCGGTTCTAGGTGCTACAGTCTGGAACCGTGTGAGCGCTAAGGTCGCAGGCTCGAATCCTGCCTCTGGCATGGATGTGTGTAATAATCCTTAGGTTAGTTAGGTTTAAGTAGTTCTAAGTTCCAGGGGACTGATGACCTCAGAAGTTAAGTCCCATAGTGCTCAGAGACATTTCAACCATTTTTGACTGTCATGTGGTACGTGGAAAATTTCAGCACTAGATGTATAATCTGGGGATTCTCTTGAGTTATAGTCCTCTAGAGACTGGCTGGCATTGACTGACGCTGGAAACTATTCAATTCGTTAGCAGGGAACAGAAAAACTGTTTATGAATTTATATTTTTGGCACCAAAGCTACGGAATTTTTTCCCACATTATCATCGGGCTAGCATCGCCACGTAACAGAGCGAGCGTGCCTGGACGTATTAACTGATGCTGTTCCACAACTTTTTGTACTCTTCATAGCGTTCAGTGGCCCTATTTGACCTCAAACATCTGTGAGCAGCAATTCTGCTGTTCATCACCTTATGTAGTTGTTAACATCCTGAAGCCGTCAATTATTTTGAGACATTAATTGGGCGCTGACCAAAAAAGCAACTTTCATTCTTTCAATACATTTCGTTGAGTTGTTCTTAACATACATATCTTTGCAACATATACTCATTCAACTTGACGTGATAGGTATCGCGTTTTCAGCTTGAAGCTGCATTGTTACTGCCTGTGCGCATGTCACTTCGCCACAGCGCAGTTCATTTTATGGAGCTTTTTAAATTCAAGGAACTAAGTTTACGGCTGTCGTATTCTTGAGAGTCGCTATGTGATATGCATTCATGCTTGGAGGGAGAGGCTCTTGAGCATAAACGCGGACTGCTTGGATGTAATAACGGTTGCAATTCATTAAACCGAGATTAAGGGATAATCTCCTGACGACGCAATCGGCAATAATACCAGTAAATGGCGCTTACTCTACATGATGTATCAGTTACTACCTCTAGATCATGAGAAGCCGGGTTCGATTCCCCGCTTTATGGGAGTTTTTTTTTTCTGCTCGGAAACTGTGTGTCTCTTTTGTCCTCATCATTTAGTCATATCGTCATCGACGCATGCGTCGCCGACGTGGCGTCAGATATTAAGACCAGCACTAAGCGGTCAAACTATAACAGACGTGGCCTTCTGGTCAATAATACCATAATACCATTTCATATCACCGGCGCTTTAGTTACAAGCCATGTAAATCTAGACTGGTGGTTACGAAGTCTGTGCTTGTAAAGCGCCTGTATTTTCACAATACAATGTCCTTCAAACAGGCAAACATGGTTGAAAGAATAGTCAAGGTTCTGATGGTTACAACTGATGTGATTCAGTACTTCATGTAGACATTACTCTTGGCGCACACTGTAGGCTCGCAAAGTGAAGTCACGCTTTTCAAAGCAACAACATCGACACATGTCCAGAAGAATGTCACCGGGCATATCACACAAGCTACTTATTCCGTAAGAATGGCCCCCCATTTCTTTGAAGAGGTAGGAGAAGGATGTATATGTTATTAGCCGCGCTGTTCTCCAGGTCTGCATCTCAGTAACTACCGAATGAGATGGCGCCTTGTTGGCAAGGTGAACTCGCATTCTGTCGGAAGGCAGTTCAGATATGTGTCCGGTCATGCAGATTTAGGTGTTCTGTGATTACTGTAAACCAATTTACGCTGACTCAGGGGTGGTTGCTTACAAAGGACACCGCCGACTTCATCCTTATTAGGAGCTCCTGGCCTGTATCTGATGAACTCGTCATCGCCGAGACGTTAAACCCTAAGATAGCCTCTTTCTCCTTTCTAAACACCAAACAAAAACATAGGTTTAAATACAATATTTAAGAAAATATTTAGATGCGTGAAAAGAGTGCAATATTCCCAATGCGGACATAAAAATCGGACAGCGATTGTGTCGCGAATATAGCAACGTACGTGCGGTCGTACACCTCAGTCGGCATCTGATGAGCCTGGGTCAGGCCTGAATGAGAGTTTCGTTGCTGACGGGAGGGAGGGTACAGTTACGGTGGAACTATACATACTGAAATTACTTAGCAGCGTTAGAGCTGTGCAGGAGGGTGGATTAGAGTGAAGAACCGCTTATATCGCTCCTGTTATATTACCTTGCGCGAAGACTGCGCGGTGTAAGCAGGTAATCGTGTGAAGTCACATAGACAGCTGAGCGGGCAGTCTCTGTCCGGGCAAGAGGGTTTTCCATGCGTTGGCAGAAACTGACATACGTAGCAGAATGTACGGTAGCGCAATTTAAGTTACAGTGGCCGCTACTGATAAAACGATCGATGAACCCCCTGGCCACTACCAACGTGCAGACCACGGCAGGAAGAGGACGAAGTAGAGCCAAAGAGACCGTAACTTCAACGGTCACAAATTGATTCATTTTATAAAGTTGGAATAAAATTCTGTTCTGTTTTGTATTTGAGCAAATAATGATCAGCATCGCTTCAAACAGGACACTGAAGCAATTCTTAACCACAAGGACTGTCTTTCAAGTCTAGTTAGAGATTCTAAGAGGTGGATGACTGTATGCGTTGTGAGAAAATACAGTGGTGTTGATTTCACTTTCTGCTGGAAGCGACATGTAGTTTGACTATACAGGGTGTTACAAAAAGGTGCGGCCAAACTTTCAGGAAACATTCCTCACACACATAAAAAAGAAAATATTTTATGTCGACATGTGTCCGAAAACGCTTACTTTCCATGTCAGAGCTCATTTTATACTTCTCTTCAAATCACATTAACCATGGAATGGAAACACACAGCAACAGAACGTACCAGCGTGACTTCAAACACTTTGTTACAGGAAATGTTCAAAATGTCCTCTGTTAGCGAGGATACATGCAACCACCCTCCGTAGCATGGAATCCCTGATGCGCTGATGCAGCCCTGGAGAATGGCGTATTGTATGACAGCTGTCCACAATACGAGCACGAAGAGTCTCTATATTTGGTACCGGCGTTGCGTAGACAAAAGCTTTCAAATGCCCCCATAAATGAAAGTCAAGAAGGTTGAGGTCAGGAGAGCGAGGAGGCCATGGAATTGGTCCGCCTGTGCCAATCCATCGGTCACCGGATCTGTTGTTGAGAAGCGTACGAACAGTTCGATTGAAATGTGCAGGAGCTCCATCGTGCATGAACCACATGTTGTGTCGTACTAGAAAAGGCACATATCGTAGCAGCACAGGTAGAGTATCCCGTATGAAATCATGATAACGTGCTCCATTGAGCGTAGGTGGAAGAACATCGGGCCTAGTGAAGACATCGCAAACAATGCCTGTCCAAACGTTCACAGAAAATCTGTGTTGATGACGTGATTGTACAATTGCGTGCTGATTCTCGTCAGCTCACACATGTTGATTGTGAAAATTTACAATTTGATCACGTGGGAATGAAGCCTCATCCGTAAAGAGAACATTTACACTGAAATGAGGATTGACACACTGTTGGATGAACCATTCGCAGAAGTGTACCCGTGGAGGTCAATCAGCTGCTGATAGTGCCTGCACACGCTGTACATGGTACGGAAACAACTGGTTCTCCCGTAGCACTCTCCATCAGTGACTTGGTCAACGTTACCTTGTACAGCAGCAACTTCTCTGACGCTGACATTAGGGTTATTGTCAACTGCATGAAGAATTGCCTCGTCCATTGAGGATGTCCTCGTCGTTCTAGGTCTCCCCCCGTCGCGAGTCATGGCTGGAACGTTCCGTGCTCCCTAAGACGCCGGTCAATTGCTTCGAACGTCTTCCTGTCGGGACACCTTCGTTCTGGAAAACTGTCTCGATACAAATGTACCGCGCCACGGCTATTGCCCCGTGCTAATCCATACATCAAATGGGCATCTGTCAACTCTCCATTTGTAAACATTGCACTGACTGCAAAACCACGTTCGTGATGAACACTAACCTGTTGATGCTACGTACTGATGAGCTTGATGCTAGTACTGTAGAGCAATGAATCGCATGTCAACACAAGCACCGAAGTCAACGTTACCTTCCTTCAATTGGGCCAACTGGTGGTGAATCGAGGAAGTACGGTACATACTGACGAAACTGAAATGAGCTCTAACATGGAAATTAAGTTTCCGTACACATGTCCACATAACATCTTTTCTTTATTTGTGTGTAAGGAATGTTTCCTGAAAGTTTGGCCATACCTTTTAGTAACACCCTGTATATGTCTGGTCATCGGCGTTCAGTTCGAAGCGGAACGCATCACTGAAGACTACTTCCGTCAATGAGATTGCCAGCCACAGCCGTGTCTAGGCCGCCACGGCCAGCGGTTGAATACCAACCTTAATTGTCACAAGTAGGCAACCTGGCAACCAGGAGTGCTGCTCTGGAGTGTCGTGTCTTTTCACAGCAGGACCCTTTTGGTTGCCATCCGCGGCACCTTTATGGCACAGCGGTAGGTGGAGTATATTCACTGCCCTGTGTCGTTGCCATTCATGCAAGCCATACTGGGCTTATATTTCAGCAAGGTAACGGCTGCCCATATGCGGCGAGAGTTTCAGATTCTTGAATTCCTGCTAGTCAAAACCTACGTCGGCCATCAAGGACGCCGGATCCCTATCAACTGAGAACCTTTGGAGCATTATGATCAGCGCCGTCCAAGGACTTCTTGATACTGACGACCTAACGCGCAAAGTGGACAGAATTTGGTACGATGTCCCTCAGGAGGAGGGAGTAGAGGCACGTACGTTCTATCATTCCCCGTGGCCTGGGTAAAAGAATGGCAATTATTTAAATCTAAGAGTATTTCTTTTGCATCGGACTAGTATTTTTATAAGAAGAAGAAGACTGCAGGTTCTGAATGTCTCGGCAAAACGAATCGGAAGTAATTTTAGCGGCCACGAAAGGAAAGTAGAGAGCACAATCACGTACCTCTATTGTTGAGCAGCGCCGTTTTGAATATCTTCGGTTCCATCTAAAACTCGCCTTCTCTGCTTAACATAAATACTCCATAGGCATGGGAATAAGGCTTGTTGTGCGATGAAAATAATATAAAACACATCTTGCGTCTTTTAACTCATTCATTTACCACACACACACACACACACTAGTAATTAGACAGTACGACATCCCACCAGCCCATCAGAACAAAAAGTAGTCGTTCATACAAGAAATAAAAAACGAAGGGCGAAATTGTTCCTATGTCTCTCAAAGATAAAAAGTTTACCAGATATTTCTCTGGTGTGTCACTGGAACAATTTTTCAGCACCTCTGCGATTAAATCACAATATTTTCAGTTCCTTTACAGACCTTAGGAAAGGTGAACATTCTATCAAAGAACACACGCAATTAGTCTTGAGTAGGACCCAAGTACACGACATCATGAAGATAAAACAATTACGATAAAGTCTTGAGTTGTGGTAACTGCCAAGAAACTATAACTCAATCAGACTGACTTAACTAAACTGTTCCGTGTGCTGGGGTGCGGGAGTTATAATTATTTAGTGACAAAATAACAATAAACTGTTCGTTACCAGTTAAATACCCGGTGTGGACTACATCATTAAATTGTTTGATATATGACTAAATCAACGACTACTCATGAAAGACTATTTCATTAAACTGCAAATATTCATTTCATTAGTTGAGAAGTGAGCCTTAAAATACACTCCTGGTAATTGAAATAAGAACACCGTGAATTCATTGTCCCAGGAAGGGGAAACTTTATTGACACATTCCTGGGGTCAGATACATCACATGATCACACTGTCAGAACCACAGGCACATAGACACAGGCAACAGAGCATGCACAATGTCGGCACTAGTACAGTGTATATCCACCTTTCGCAGCAATGCAGGCTGCTATTCACCCATGGAGACGATCGTAGAGATGCAGGATGTAGTCCTATGGAACGGCTTGCCATGCCATTTCCACCTGGCGCCTCAGTTGGACCAGCGTTCGTGCTGGACGTGCAGACCGCGTGAGACGACGCTTCATCCAGTCCCAAACATGACAATGGGGGATAGATCCGGAGATATTGCTGGCCGGGGTAGTTGACTTACACCTTCTAGAGCACGTTGGGTGGCACGGGATACATGCGGACGTGCATTGTCCTGTTGGAACAGCAAGTTCGCTTGCCGGTCTAGGAATGGTAGAACGATGGGTTCGATGACGGTTTGGATGTACCGTGCACTATTCAGTGTCCCCTCGACGGTCACCAGAGGTGTACGGCCAGTGTAGGAGATCGCTCCCCACACCATGATGCCGGGTGTTGGCCCTGTGTGCCTCGGTCGTATGGAGTCCTGATTGTGGCGCTCACCTGCACGGCGCCAAACACGCATACGACCATCATTGGCACCAAGGCAGAAGCGACTCTCATCGCTGAAGACGACACGTCTCCATTCGTCCCTCCATTCACGCCTGTCGCGACACCACTGGAGGCGGGCTGCACGATGTTGGGGCGTGAGCGGAAGACGGCCTAACGGTGTGCGGGACGGTAGCCCAGCTTCATGGAGACGGTTGCGAATGGTCCTCGCCGATACCCCAGGAGCAACAGTGTCCCTAATTTGTTGGGAAGTGGCGGTGTGGTCCCCTACGGCACTGCGTAGGATCCTACGGTCTTGGCGTGCATCCGTGCGCCGCTGCGGTCCGGTCCCAGGTCGACGGTCACGTGCACCTTCCGCCGACCACTGGCGACAACATCGATGTACTGTGGAGACCTCACGCCCCACGTGTTGAGCAATTCGGCGGTACGTCCACCCGGCCTCCCTCATGCCCACTATACGCCCTCGCTCAAAGTCCGTCAACTGCACATACCGTTCACGTCCACGATGTCGTGGCATGCTACCAGTGTTAAAGACTGCGATGGAGCTCCGTATGCCACGGCAGTCTGGCTGACACTGACGGCGGCGGTGCACAAATGCTGCGCAGCTAGCGCCATTCGACGGCCAACACCACGGTTCCTGGTGTGTCCGCTGTGCCGTGCGTGTGATCATTGCTTGTACAGCCCTCTCGCAGTGTCCGGAACAAGTATGGTGGGTCTGACACACCGGTGTCAATGTGTTCTTTTTTCCATTTCCAGGAGGGTATTTTCATATTGCGACGCAATCTTACAAAAACTGAATCGAAGATTATCTCTGGATCTCGCTGCATACCAGCAAAACAATTCCATAGCAACAAGACAACAGCGTAAGGAAAAACTGTTAACTACAATACTTCTTCGCAATCATGGGGTGTACTATGCGAACGAGAGAAGAATTAATAACTACTGCAAATCCGAGCAATTAACAATTCAATATTAATAATAAAAAGCATCAATTATACGAGTTCGCGTTAAGTGGAAACGCTGCGGACTTGTAATTGAGATACTACGACTACGCGAGGAACACCTTTTCGGAAATTTTTCAGGTTTTTTCCTCCCATTAATCTAAGCGCACTGACGTTATGTCGCATCGTGTCACTACCCTGCCGCGCGAGCTGTGGCAGTAGCAGCTCTACGGCGTCGACAACATCAGCACGCGGTGGGAGTCCGCGGCACGTACCACACACACCATTTTGGCGCCTACAACGCGGGGCTCAAAGACGCCAGCTGTCGTCTCATCTGGGAGACAACGCAGCGCGCCTAACGACGCCATTCGACGCCTCAACGGGAAGACGAAGCTAGACGGATCGTTGCAAGGACGAAGTGCTAGTTGTGGGCAACAACTACACATTGTTTGTTTACAGGACTTCACTGGACTTACGACGCGGACATCACACCGTCCGACGTTTCTTCTCAACGACAACTGCAGAGACGATGTGGGGGGCTGATTCCTCCACAACGCAGACAACGCTCCACGACATCGAGTGAGCTACAGGCAGAACGACGCAGCGCTTCGGACAACAGTCAACAGAGACCACACCCACGTCACGACAATCCATCACTACAGAAAAAAGTAAGCAATCCACAAAATAAGTGATAATTTAGTGCTAATTGAGATTGCATTGTGGTTGTGTTCAGTAGTTATCATGATGCCTAAAAGAAGTTTAAAACTGCGTTGTGATGTAGATAAGAGTATTCCTGAATCAGAAGAGGAGATTAGTGATTTGCCAGAACAGGAAGAAAGTAATAGGAATATTGTCAATGTAGGTGACACGTTTACTGAACAAGAGAAGGAAGCGATACCAAGTGTATCGGGGGTTAGAACAAGGGATAAAGTCGTAGAATTACCAGACATTAGTTCTGATGTTAGAGGAGGTACCGATCGAGAATGTAGAATGAATGTCGCACCGAACATCTCTGGGGGTGTAGACCTACTTAGTAGTATGCTATCAAAATTAAATCTGTTGAGTGAGCAATTTTCAGAACATCAGGCATTTTTTAATAATAAATTTTCTGAAGTCCTCGAACAGCAAGATATTAAATTCTCATATCAGCAAGCATCGTTTAATAGTAAATTTTTCGAATTAGCAATACAACACGCAATATTACAGGCAACCATAAATAGTAATATTTCAGAAATAGACAGAAGAGTAGAGGATGTTGAAGCTAGATTTGAGGTTCATGAAGTTAAAGTAGATAACAAATCTGAATATGTTAAATCCAGGTTAACCAAACAAGAAAAACAGGTTGTTAAAATTATCGACTGTATCGATAAATTGCAAGAAAATCTGAGTAATTTATCGGAACAATGCGATGTGGTATCCATAAGGGTTAATTCATTAACACATAATTATAGTAATATCACGGACGACCCGAATAAAATTGAGCATTAGACGGTTAAAAGGTTCAGTAATTGTATAATCGGTGAAGGTAAACAATACGAAGATTAACATAAAAGTTCATTGATCAATTTAATCCAGTTAAAACTCAAGATGTTCGTGATTGTCATGTACTTCTCATGAGAGTATACGAAATACACATAATGACACAAAACCAGAAAATGAACATATAGGTAATCGAAGAAAATCCAACTGCGAGACAAAGCGTCCCTATATGCAGTCTAACACCTTTACTAGTGATCCGTGGGAATTAAACTCACATTGGGAAGTAGAGGATGACCCGTATGTCCAACGTAGTTGTGTTTCTTCTTTGAAGGTGAAACACAGCATATTTAAGAATAGGAAATTTCCTACACTCTCTAGTGAGAAAAACAACGTTAATCCCAAAGTGTTCATAAATTCATTTAAGAGAATATTTCCGCGCAGTTGGTCAGATTATGATAAGATCCAATTAATCGTGTGTCTAAGATAACAGAAGAAGTTGCATTATGGGCCGCGGAATTAGCGAAACGTGTAAGATGTGTTCAAAATTTGAAATGGTTTTCTTGGCAAAATATTGGTCCCAGAGTCGTCAAGAACGTTTACGGAAAGACGTTTACCAACCCGAATTTTATAACACTAGAAAAGAAACACCAAGGCAATATTTTGAGCGGTACATAAATAAAACTAGGTACTGGGCAGAACCTATTTCAAGTAGGGAGGTAATCTGTATATTGAAGGGCAGGCTATCTATCAATATAAGGGAAAAACTTACTCATGCACCGGATTATGAAGTTCAACAGTTGTTGCCAGTAATTGACTTGATAGATATGTTAATGGAAGACGCCAGACAATATCACAACAACCATAGTAATTATAATAGTAGGAATGATGGTAAAAACAACAACTGGAACCAAAATAGATCTAGTAATAATAAGAGTTTTAATAACTGTGACCACAGCTTCAAAAGCGGTAATGCACAAAACGATCGTAGGCAAAAAGAAAATCAAAATTGGAACGGAAATTATAAACGTCCTAAAGTTGCTTTCATACCAAACAATAACCAAGGGCAGGGAGAAAATAGTTTTCGACACGTAAATGTAGTAACCATGAATAGGAAAAGAAAGTATGTAGGGCGGCAATCGCCAAACCACCAATGTTGTGGCGATGGCCGACAAAACAACTGTGCTCCGATGGAGCCTTCGAGTAAATCTAGATGGGGAACGTATCAAATGACTAATGTAGATTGGAATAATCCAAATACTGCCAGTAGTCCACGTAATGCTAATCGACGTATAACATTACCTGATAATAGGAATGTAAGAGGAGATGACGTGTACCAACAAAATGGGAATGAAGTGCATTTAGTTGAGATACACGAACCACCGAGGAACCTAGCTGACAGGCGGTGAAACGAAAGCCAGTCATTTTAGGCCTTCCTCGGATGGTTGGTTATGAGGAGGGAGGCAAACTTCACGGGTTAATCAAAGTCCTTAATTATAATAACGGCTCTGACATCAAAGACGAATTAATGAAGGAACCAAGGGCTGAAGTCACCAAAGAGGATTTTACGTTAAAGGCGATAGTAGATGCTAAGATTAATAGTATTCCTATAAGTATTCTGATTGACACAGGTGCAACGGTCAGCGTAATGACGAGTAATTGATTAATTATGGTTAGTAGGCAACAGAAGCTACTCACTTTACCAGTCTCGTGATGTACCGTTTCGGGGGCTTTTAGCTCTAAATCGTAGAAGATAATTAAACAAGTGCGGGTGGTAGCAGTAAAACTGCAAGAAGTGAATTTGGTATGTAATTTATTGAAACTGTCTCAAATGACTACACCGTGCATCTGGGGAATGGATTTTTTATGTGAATATGGTGCAATCCTAGAAATGCGGCGGACTTGTAACTGAGATACAACGACTACGCGAGGAACACCTTTTCGGAAATTTTTCAGGGTTTTTGTTTTTTTGTCCCGTTAATCTACGTGGACTGACATTATATCGCATCGTATCTCTACTCTGCCGCGAGAGCTGTGGCAGTAGCAACTCTACGCGTCGACTACATGAGCACGCGGTTGGAGTCCTGGGGGACGCACCACAGTGCGGAATACAACTAGCTCTTTATACTCACGAAGTAACGAGTGCTATCGACAGGATATGTCAAACTGACTCCGTATTTTTAGATTTTAGGAAGGCTATCGACACCAACCAAATTGTGTGCCTATGGATTACCGCCTCAGTTGTGCCAATGGATCCGTGATATCATGTCAAAAAGGTCACAGTTCGTATTAACAGACAGAAAGTCATCGAGTAAAACAGAAGTAATATTCTGCGTTCCCCAAGGAAGTGTTGAAGGATCAGATGGTTCAAATGGCTCTAAGCACTATAGGACTTAACTTCTGAGGTCATCAGTCCCCTAGAACTTAGAACTACTTAAACCTAACTAACCTAAGGACATTACACACATCCATGCCCGAGGTAGGATTCGAACCCGCGACTGTAGCGGTCACACGGTTCCAGACTGTAGCACCTAGAACCGCTCGGACACCCCAGCCGGCGAAGTGTTATACGCCCTCTATTGTTCCTGAGCTATATTAACGACATAGGAGACAATCAGAGTAGCCCTCTTAGATTATTTGCAGATGATGCTGTCAATTACCGTCTTTCAAAGTCATCAGATGACCAAAACAAATTGCAAATTGAGTTACATGAGATATCTGTGTGGTGCGAAAAGTGGCAACTGACCCTAAATAAAGAAAAGTGAGAAGATATTCACACGAGTAATAAAAGAAATCCGCCAAATTTCGATTAATCGATAAGTCACAAAAATAAGAAGGCTGTAAATTCAAATAAATACTTAGGGATTACAGTTACAAATAACCTACATTGGAATGACCACCTAAATAATGTTATAGGTAGACCAAACCAAAGACTGCAATTCATTGGCAGAACACTTAGATGGTGCAACAGTTTTACTAAAGATACTGGTTATGCTACACTTGTCCGCCCTATTCTGGAGTATAGCTCTGCGATGTCGGATCCGTATTACGTGGGACTGACGGATGATATTGAAAAAGTTCAAAGAAGGGCAGCTCGTTTTCTATTAACGCGAAATAGGGAAGATACTGCCACAGACCTGATATATGAATTGGAGTGGCAATGATTAAAACTAAGGCGTTTTTCATTTCAGCGGGATCTTCTCATGAAATTTCAATCATCAGTTTTCTCCTCCGATTGCGAAAACATTCTGTTGGTACCCACGTACATAGGGAGAAAGGATCATCGCAATGAAATAAGAGAAATCAGGCCTCTCACCGAAAAAATTAAGTGCTTTTTTTTCCGCACGCCGTTAGAGAGTGGAACGGTAGAGAGATGGCTTGCAGGTGGTTCATGGAACCCCTGCCAGGCACTGAACTGTGAATAGCAGAGGAATCACGTAGATGTAAATGAATTTTTGAAGCCCTTTCTCTTGAGTAAATCATCCATTTTCTCCAAAACTTAAATTGTTTGTCTGCACATGTACGTCAAATCTACCGATTTCCACCACGTCCTTTGTGCTGCCCTTTTTTTTGTCTTAGAGTGTTTCAAATTATTACCCCATATTCGTGTGCAATCTCACTAGGCCGGTAACTTAACTCGGTGCGCCTGTGTTCCTCTGGGTAAATGGGTAGGATCCCGAACGATACTAGTAAGAGTTCCGCCACACTAGTGCTTGTAAGAACTTAGTTTGAATTTCTCAAATATAATTAGAAAACATCAAACAACAGGTACAACAAATACTGGAACAAAATAATGTGTAATCAGAGGAAGAAGAAAAAACAGTAATGGACTCAAATATCGCAGAGCATACAAACAAAGAACAACATACATCTATTAAACAATCAGAGGAAAACGATATCATAAGACGGCCACAAGAAGAAGCACAAATAGAACATGAAGTGACACTCACGTTAGATATAGAAGAAAAATTTCAGCTAACGTATAAAGAATACAAAGACGCAAATACAGACATTAGACACTTCTTGCATAGACCACCAAATAACACACAAGTCGAATCAACAATAACAACTGTCAACAAAATCATACACAAAAAAATAAATGAAAATACAACTGTGGAAGAGTTAGAACTACTGCTTTATATAGGAGCACTCACTACACTAAATATACACACTAGACAGAGATCAGAACCAACCAACACAAAGAAGAAACCCACAAAAGCAGCATGGCAACACAGGCTACAGATCAGAATAGAAAAACTGAGAAAAGACATCGGACAGCTAACACAATTTATAAGACATGAAATATCAGACAAAAAACGAAAAAGGTTAGGTAAAGTCTCACAAGAAAAAGCGATAGAGCATTTAGATGAAAAGAAGCACAAATTACAAGCAATGGCCAAACGACTTAGAAGATACAAGAAAAGTGAAAATTGAAGGAAACAAAACCAAACATTCAACACAAACCAAAAGAAATTTTATCAGACAATAGATAACACACACATTAAAATATACAACCAACTAAACACAACAGACATGGAACACTTCTGGAGCAACTTATGGTCAAACTCAGTACAACATAACAGGCATGCACGGTGGATACAATCAGAAAAAGACACATACAAGATAATACCACAAATGGCTGAAGTGATAATTTTGCAACATGAAGTCACACGAGCAATTAATCCTACGCACAATTCGAAAGCCCCTGGAAAAGATAAAATAACAAATTTCTGGCTAAAGAAGTTCTCCTCAACACATTCACACCTAAATAAATTATTTAACAGTTACACTGCAGCCCCATGCACATTCCCTGATACAGTCACACATGGAATGACCTATCTGAAACCTAAAGATAAATCAGACACAGCAAACCCAGCAAAATATCGCCCCACAACATGACTACCAACAATATACAAAATATAAACTTCAGTCATTACACAGAAATTAAAAACACATACAACACAGAAGAAAATTATAAATAAAGAACAGAAAGGTTGCTGCAAAGGACCATGGGGATGTAAAGACCAACTGATAATAGATGCAGAGGTGACATATCAAGCTAAAACTAAACAAAGGTCGCTACACTATGCATACATTGATTACCAAAAAGCTTTTGATAGTGTACCCCACTCATGGTTACTACAAATATTGGAAGTATACAAAGTACATCCTAAGTTTATACAGTTCCTAAACATAGTAATGAAAAATTGGAAAACCACACTTAATATCCAAACAAATTCAAATAATATCACATTACAGCCAATACAGATTAAGTATGGTATATACCAAGGAGACTCATTAAGTCTTTTCTGGTTCTACCTTGCTCTGAACCCACTATCCAACATGCTAAATAATACAAATTATGGATACAATATTACTATAAAATACCAACACAAAATCACACATTTGCTATACATGGATGATCTAAAACTACTGACAGCAACAAATCAACAACTCAATCAATTACTAAAGATAACAGAAGTATTCAGCAATGATATAAATATGGTTTTTGGAACAGACAAATGTAAGAAAAATAGCATAGTCAAGGGAAAACACACAAAACAAGAAGATTACATATTGGGTAACCACAGCGACTGCATAGAAGCGATGGAAATAATATATGCCTATAAATATCTAGGATACAGACAAAAATAGGAATAGATAATACAAATATTAAAGAAGAACTAAAAGAACAATATAGACAAAGACTAACATAAATACTGAAAACAGAATTGACAGCAAGAAACAAGACAAAAGCTATAAATACCTATGCTATTCCAATATTGACCTACTCATTTGGAGTAGTGAAATGGGGTAACACAGACATAGAAGCACTCAATACACTTACACGATCACAGTGCCACAAATATAGAATACATCACATACATTCAGCAACAGAAAGATTCACATTAAGCAGAAAGGAAGGAGGAAGGGGATTTATCGACATAAAAAACCTACATTATGGACAGGTAGACAATTTAAGAAAATTCTTTCTAGAACGAGCAGAAACTAGCAAAATACACAAAGCAATCACTCATATAAATACATCGGCTACACCACTGCAGTTTCATAACCACTTCTACAACTCTTTAGATCACATAACATTAACCGATACGAAGAAAGTAGATTGGAAAAAGAAAACACTACATGGCAAGCACCGGTATCATCTAACACAGCCACACATCGATCAAGACGCATCCAACATGTGTCTAAGAAAAGGCAATACATACAGTGAGACGGAAAGATTCAGGATTGCAGTACAGGATCAAACAATAAACACCAGATATTACAGCAAGCATATTATTAAAGATTATAATACCACAACAGATAAATGTAGACTTTGCAAACAACAAATAGAAACAGTAGATTACATCACAAGCGGATATACAATACTAGCATATACAGAATACCCCAGAAGACATGACAATGTAGCAAAAATAATACAGCAACAACTTGCCATATAACATAAACTAATAAAACAACACGTTCCCTCATATACAAGTATGCACCACAAAATGTACTGGAGAATGATGAATAGAAATTATGCTGGAACATACCATTATAACAGATAAAACAACACCACATAATAAACATGAAATCATACTCACCAATAAAAAGAAGAAATTAACACAACTAATTGAAATATCCATACTCAATACAACAAATACACAGAAGAAAACTGGAGAAAAAATTGAAAAATACATCCAACTGGCTGACGAAGTTAAAGACATGTGGCATCAGGATAAAGTTGACTTCATACCAATTACACTATCAACTACAGGAGTCATACCACACAATATCCATCAGTACATCAACACAATACAGCTACATCCAAACGTATATATACAACTACAGAAATCTGTAATTATTGATTCATGTTCAATTACCCGAAAGTTCCTAAATGCAATGTATCATATACATATATGGAAATAACGCTTGATCAAGGTCCGCGCCAGTTTCCATTTTCAACCAGACAAAACTTCTGAGATAGGAAAGAAAAATAATAATAACAAATAAATAAAAAATAAACGTGGTTGATGGATATAACGTGAACTTGAAGGGCCGCCGTGTGACGACTGTCCAGAAGAAATTCCGTGAACAATGACGAAAGAAATGAGGAGTGAAGACCACAAGCACAGAGTTTCGTAAGTCCAAGGTTTCTCGATCGAATCTCGCCGTTGATACTACTTTTTTTATTACCACATAATTCCAACAACAGATGATCATAATATCTAATGAGACATTTATTATTTTTGTAATCTATTTGGTGAAAAATGGAGAAAAACGTTTTTTTCGTAAGGAGATTGGTATCAAAAAAAGATACAACACAAATTCCAATGGAATCATTACAGTTAATTTATGTAGATTGCTGTATCTACATTAGTGACAAATATAACGTGTAACCTATGGAGCACTGCGCGAATTAACATGATATCGAGCGCAGAAACGAGGATATAATAATTATTCTGATATATAGCACACGTGGGGAACGCTGAATTTTTGCACGTGCTAGTTTTTTTATATTGCAAAAACAGCTTCGATTACATTCAAAAACTATTCTTGGTTATCACATAATCTCGCTGCGTACCGTCCATACCGCAGTATTTCAACAAATATTGGCACTGACAAGTGATGGTATACGATTGACAGAAGTTTTATGCAGTCTTATCTAGGAGCTGTCTCTCTATTCTTTTCCATGACGTAAGTGCACTTTTGTAGATCTTTTATAAGGTCCTCTACATGCCTTTAAAGGCAAACGTCGCATGGGCGCACCGCACAGTACACTTTGTAGGATGTATTTGAATACTGCACTTGGCCTCAATCTTTATGACAACTAAGCTCTTACTCACTGGACAATTGGCTCCTTCAATCCTACCGATCATACAACAAGCAAAAGTTTTTCAACCTCGACATTCCCAAAAACGGTTGAGAGTTGCGTCTTTCTATTTACAAATGTTAAAATATTGGTCGTGCCCTATAGCCCTCTGCACATAACGGAAACTGCAGAAGCAACGTTCTTACGGTCCAATAGTAAGAATGCCGCAGCTGGAACGTGGTGTGCAGGCTGTTTGCTCGCAGGGGCAAAGGGCATCGCGTGCGCCCGCACTGAAACTGCAGGGGAGCACGCGACGCCCATTCAATGCACCGGGTGTATTTATAGATACGACGGCGTGTTTTACGATCTAAAACGCGTGGGAAGTGTTAATTCCGATTCCTGTTTTGTGGACGTATATGCGAAACGGACATTCGTGAGATATATGTCTGCCCTACTCAGCACAGTATTAAATTTGTGTATTATCTTGGAAGTATTTGAAACTCTATGAATAATACAAGTGTACTCCATTCATTCCCACAAATGCAATGCTTTAACTGATCACTGAATTTGAAAAGAATCTGAAGAACATTAGCAATAAGGAGATATATCTGAGACTGTATATGAATGTCAGTTTTTTGGAGCGATTTGTCTTTTCATTTACTTTTGCATTGGAGAACTCTGTTATAAAATTGATGCAGAAAACTACAAACAGGTATTTCAAACGTCTTGAGTACCAAAGTTAATCGAATGCCGTGCACAGGTAACGCGATCGATGGTATCAGGAAAGCTAAACCAATCGTACTGTGATACATACTTGTATCTCTGTTTAGAAATACAGATCCGTTTCATAATATGATAGTAATGAATCTATTGCTACAGTTCCTCCGTTTCAATGACATTAGCACAGTATCTATATACTCTCAAAAACTCATGGATATCTCAATCATTTCGCCATGATATAAAACATTTTACTGTATTTGTGACTAATATCAATATTTTGTTACAACAGAATGCGGGCTGTGAATTTAAATTAAATGCCTTTGCACAGTCGCTGTTGAGACCTTAAAGCGAGGGGTTCCTTATACGGTTCTCAACAGCGGAAGTTGGTGCACAAAGGT
Source organism: Schistocerca gregaria (assembly GCF_023897955.1). NCBI lineage: Eukaryota > Metazoa > Arthropoda > Insecta > Orthoptera > Acrididae > Schistocerca > Schistocerca gregaria. The sequence continues at coordinate 333,647,025 of NC_064923.1, forward strand.
TGAAGAAAATTTGGAGGAATCTTTAGCATGTGGATTCATTGGGAGGGGGGATATAGAGAGACTGTCATGCGAAATACTTTTGAACACGTTTTTTGGAAATTTTCTTGAGCAGTTATCTTGGCAGCTGACACGCAACCTTATTGCTACAAACAGGCCGGAACCTATCGAAAATGTCAGTATAGAAAACGGGATTAGCGACGATAACGTCATTATAGGCAGCAAGAATTACTAAAGTTAATTAATCAGTCAAGAAGACTGGGAAACACTCTCCCAGTCTATATAGGACACATGAGCAGTTATTAACATCTTGCTTAGATAGTGAATTGACATTTCAGCACCAGTAACATGGATGTAGAGGAATTATGGGCAATGTTTAAGCAGATTGTAAACTGTGGTCAGGAGAGCTACGTACCTAGTAACTGGATGAAGGATGGAAAAATTCTACCATGATTTAATAACAAAATTCTTAAGATACAGAGGAAGTAGAGGCTATTGCATTTCAAGTTCAAAAGGAGACACACAAGCGACTACAAGCGAAAGTTAGTATACATTCGTGGGTCTGCGAAAAGGTCTATGCGCGAAGCGTGCAACAACTACCACCGTTGCATCTTAGCAAAATATCCGGCAGAGAACCCGAGAAAATTCTGGTAGCATGTAAAATCAGTGAGCGAGTGTAAGGCTTCCATTCAATCCCTTGTTGACCAGTGCCTGTTGTAGATAGCAAAGCGAAAGCCGAAGTCCTAAATGTTACGTTTAACAAACCGTTCACGCAGGACAACCGTACGGACATATCGTCATTTGACAGTCAGACAGACTCCCGTATGGACGGCATAGAACTAAGCGTACCTGGCGTAAAAAAGCAACTTAAGATTTGAAAAAAAAGTTAATAGGTGTAGATGGAATCCCAGTTCGATTTTACAAACAGTACTCTATGGCACTCTATGGCACTGTCCCCTTACTTAGGTTGCGTTTATCACAAATCTCTCGCACAGCACAAAGTCCTAAGAAACAGGAAAAAGGCACAGGTGTTATCAGTATACAAGAAAGGCAAAGTAACGGACCCACAAAGTTACTGACCAATGTCTCTAACTTCTCAGTTCAAATATAATAAATATAATAAACTTTCTTTAGACTATGAGGTTTATCTGTACAAATCAGCATAGTTTTAGAGAGCATCGCTCTTGCGAAGTCAGTTTGCCTTTTTCTTACGTGATATATGGATGAAGGGCTACAGGCAGATTCCACATTTCTAGATTTCCGGAAAGCATTTGACATGGTGCACCATTGCAGGCTGTTAACGACGGTACGAGCATAGGGAGCAACTTCGGAGATATGTGAGGGGCTCGAAGATTTATTAAATAATAGAACCCCGCATGTTATCCAGCAAGTGTTCATCAGAGACAAGGTTATCGTCAGGACTGCCCCAGCGAAGTGTGATAGGGCTGCTGTTCTCTAGCTATATACCGGGTAATCCTAAAGTAAGTATAAATTTGAAAACTTAATAAACCACGGAATAATGTAGATAGAGAGGTAAAAATTGACACACATGCTTGGAATGACATGGGGTTTTATTAGAACAAAAAAAAACGAAGTTCATAATATGTCCGACAGATGGCGCTGGACAGCAAAACGTCAGTGACTGCGCATGACAATCGTGTATAAAAGAAGCTGTAATTAGAGGAGAATCAGATGCGCCAGCAGTCACAGCATGTTGACGTTACCTGAAAAGGCGCTTTTAGTGAAACTTTATTATCGGAGTGGGGAATCTGCTAGTTCAGCATTACGATCCTATCGCCATACGAAGGGGATTCGAACGGCTAAAGGTCCGTTGACAAATGTAGCTGCGGCGGGAATGATTTCGAAGTTCGAATCCACGGGTTGTTTAGACGATAGACCCGGTAGTGGCCCAGCAAGCACAAGGCGTAATGCTGCTGAGACACTTCTGAAAGAAATGGAGACTGTAGCGGGTTCGTCTAGTCACGGGGAAATCAGTGCTCCTGCAGTCACACGTCACACCGGCATTTCATACGCTACTGTCTAGTTGTCAGTGAGGCGTACCCTTCGATGCTATCGGTACAAAATCCATCAGCATCTGCTACCTGGCGATTTAGTGAAGCGGAGGGCATTTGCAGTGTGGGCACTTCAAAAGATAGCGGAAGATGACGATTGGTTGAGTAACGTGTTGTGGACCAACGAAGGTCATTTCACGCTCCGAGGGTCTGTCAACGCCCAAAACTGCAGAGTTTGGGCTACCGAAAATCCTAAACTGTCGTGTAAACTCCATTACACGACGAGAAAGTCACGGTATGGGTTGGATTTACCACATCTACCGTTATCGGGCCTTTTTTCTTCGAGGAAATGCGTGATTCCGGTTTCGTAACTGCTATCGTGACGGGTGACAGGTACGCCGATATGTTACAGAATCGCATCATCCCCAGCCTGACTGATAAACACCTGCTGGAACGCAAGATGACGCTCCACCCCATATTGCTATATTGCTAGACGCGTGAAAGATCTCTTGCACGCGTCGTTTGGTGATGATCGTGTGCTCAGCGGCCACTTTCGTCATGCTTGGCCTCCCAGGTCCCCAGACCTCAGTCCGTGCGATTCTTGGCTTTGGAGTTACCTGAAGTCGCAAGTGTATCGTGATCGACCGACATCTCTAGGGATGCTGAAAGATAACATCCGACGCCAATGCCTCACCATAACTCCGGACAGGCTTTACAGTGCTGTTCAGAACATTATTCCTCGACTACAGCTATTGTTGAGCAATGATAGTGGACATATTGAGCATTTCCTGTAAAGATCATCATCTTTGCTTTGTCTTACTTTGTTATGCTACTTATTGCTATTTTGATTAGATGAAGAGCCATCTGTCGGGCATTTTTTGAACTTTTGTATTTTTTTTGGTTCCAATAAAACCCCATGTCATTCCAAGCATGTGTGTCAATTTGTACGTCTCTATCTATATATATTATTCCGTGATTTATTCTATACAAGACGACTTAGTCAAAATTTCCAGTTGGTGTGATGAATGTCAGCTAGCCCTAAATGGAAAATGTATAGTTAATGAGGATGGGTAGGAAGAGCAAACATGTAATGTTCGGATACGGTACGACTATTGTTTTGCTTGACAGTAAAGACACGGGTCGCTGGTGCTGACTATTCTTGAGTACTGTTCTAGTATTTGGGATCCGCACCAGGTCGGTCTGAAGGAAGACATCGAAGCAGTTCGGAGTAGGGCTGCTAGATTTGTTACCTGTACATTCGAACTAAATGTTTCGGGAACGCAGATGGGAATCCCAGGAGGAAAGGCAGACTTCTTTTAGGAAACACTATTGAGAAAATGTAGAGAACCGGAATCTGAAGCTGACTGCCGAACGATTCTTTTCCTGCCAACATGCATCACGCTTAAGGACCACGAATATAAGACTCGAGAAACTAGGGATCACATGGAGGCGTACAGACAGTCGTTTTTCCCTCGGTCTATTTGCGAGTCTCATAGGAGGGGAAATGACAAGTCGTGGTACAGGGTAACCTCCGCCACGTACCCTACGGTGGCTTCCGGTGCCTCTATGTAGATGAAGATGGAGGTACAGCTCATTACTGACGATGTGTCAGTTAACAGCAACTGTAGTCGCATAAGTGTCCACACCATGATAAATTTCTTGAATGATATCAAGTTGCCGTGCAGGGTGTTTTTGTTAGTATTAAGTCATCCACTATTTTCTATATTCTCCGCTACTACGTACCTTCCGATGAGCATCCATTCTCAGGTGTCAGAGGTACACATTAGGTACAACATAATTAAAATGCAAAGCATAAAACAACGATGTTGTTTACAGTTGTGGGCTTGTGATGCTTCTGTTACTGCATACGTTGCCAAATGGAAAATGTGTAAATATTGTCACATTAAATTAATATAATAACACATCAAAAAAAGATTTTTGTCTTATCCCGGTTCGCAGAACTCCTAAAGATAGACGACAATTGTGGATATTGTATGAAAGACACAGTCCCTTTTACTGCTCAGAGATGTCACTAACCCCGCCCACAGAAGTAAAAACCCAACCATGAACAGCCCCTGTCAGACGAAAGGAGTCTGACGGCCGATCAGTTCCAGTAATTCCACCAGGAAGGAGGTACACGGCTACTGTTGTCTGTAATTCAAACACGCCTAGGCGCTCAATACCGCGGTTCGATCGCGTCCGCATTGTTACTTTGTGCCAGGAAGGGCTCTCAACAAGGAGGGAATTGTCCAGACGTCTCAGAGTGAACGAATGCGATGTACTGGCATACTGGCAGAAGTAAAGCTGTGAGGACGGGGTGTGAGTCGTACTTGGGTAGCTCAGTTGCTAGAGCGCTTGCCCGCGAAAGGCATATGTCCCGAGTTCGAGTCTCGGTCGGGCACACAGTTTTAATCTGCCAGGAAATTTCATATCAGCGCACACTCCGCTGCAGAGTAAAAATCTCTTTCTGCAAAGCGATGTTGTTCGGATTTGGAGGAGATACAGAGAGAAAGGAACTGTGGATGACATGCCTCACACATGCCGCCCAAGGGCTACTACTGCAGTGGATGACTGCTACCTTCTGATTATGGATCGGAGGAACCCTGACAGAAACGCCACCATGTTGAATAATGCTTTTCGTGCAGCCACAGGACGTCGTGTTATGACTCAAACTGTGCTCAATAGGCTGCATGATCGGAAACCTCATTCCCGACGTCCATGGCGAGGTCCATCTTTGCAACCACGACACCACGCAGCGAGGTACAGATGGGCCCAACAACATGCTGAATGGACAGCTCACGATTGGCATCACATTCTCTCCACCGATGAGTGTCGCCTATGACTCTAACCAGACAATTGTCGGAGACGTGTTGGTAGACAACGCGGTCAGGCTGAATGCCTTAGTCACACTGTCCAGCGAGTGCAGCTAGGTGTAAGTTCCCTGCGGGGCCGACGTACTCCGCTGGTGGTCATGGAAGCGCCGTAGCGGCTGCAAGATGAGTGAATGCTTTTCTCCGAGAGACAGTGCAACCTTTCAGAGATATCTACGCCGAAAGCCGTTGAGCAGTGGGATAATATGGAACAACTGTGCCTTGAGGAACTTGTGGATAGTATTCCACGACGAATATAGGCATGCATAAATGCAAGAGTACGTGCTATTGGGTATTAGAGATACCGGTGTGTACAGAAATCTGAACCACCACCTCAAAAAGTTTCGCTTATGGTGGTAAAACATGAAATGAATGTGTTTGTGTGCGCGCGCGTGTGTGTGTGTGTGTGTGTGTGTGTTATTTTTTTTTTTCTTTTTAGCAATGAAAATGGCGGGAATGATATTTATGTTGATCTCTATTCCAATTTTCTGTACGGCTTCCGAAACTCCTGGAATCGAGGTGACGCAAAACTTTTTTTGATGTGTGTGTGTGTGTGTGTGTGTGTGTGTGTGTGTGTGTGTGTGTATCATTTTACCTCGTTGCTCGTCGTTGCCGTTCTCCGTGAGGAAAGTAATGGGGAATTTTTATTGTGTAATCAACTGCGACAAAAACGTTGTTACTGTAGAATACTAACCCCCAAAATGTTCACGATATTCGTCTCGACTATTCTTCAAAATGCACAATATTACTTGAGACAGAGAGACTACGGTGGAAACCTGGATGACAACGCGGACGACCTATCAATATACCCTTGCAATCCCCAGTCAAATGTGAGGACGATTATACGATTTACATCTATTGAAGACTATCGCATCTGTTGCAGTCAGATCCTATACTGACAGAGATAACGGCGGAGCAATCGACAGGCAGATACAGACTGAAAGCGATAATTTCACCAAGAATATAAAACTTAAAAGATGCCTGAAATGCTGTACAGCTGACAGAAGCGCCTTACATGGATATGAAAACCATACGAAGTTTCAGTTAAAGAAACGTTAAAATTTACGTGAACTTCATGAGGGTCACAAATCATACGATCATCACCGGTAATGAAATGACAAACATATTAAGTGCATTAGGCAAGATACATTTCCAAGACTTTACTCCATGGAATCATTCTCTTCCGGAAATAAATAACAAGAGGAGGGAAATTGGAACAGGAAATAGTAGAATATTCCCATTAAAGAAAGGAATATTTTATCCAATTTTCTTGTATCTTATAGATTATGTTAAATATATTCAGTTCTTCTCTAATTTCAGATTTTCGAAATCTATCAGCTCTTGTGCGCATCCCTTTACCGCTCTTAGAAACCTCACCTCCATTGCTTGTATGGGAGCCTCTTGATGTTTATTTATAACCCACTATTCACTTTTGTAAACAAGAGTTGGAACCACCTAATATTATCACCCATAACCGCTGACTTGCTAATACGGCAATCACCAATGTATGTCTAATTACAGCAACAAAATGATAAATTACGTACCACTTATATGTGTTACTACATCAATGGAACTTAGTAAGATAAGAGCGCACTTTCGATGTTATATTGTATGTGTAAGAAGTTGTAAGATGTATGTAATATGCCTCATAAAATTTCGTTAATTATGTTACACGTAGATGAATAAACAAAATGTAGATGGCAAACTGGTGCTTATCAGAAAACGAAGTAAATAAATAACACAAGGCACAGAGTTAGTACACGCTTTCCCAAGATTTGTGCCATCGCCGCATGCCTAGAGATTCTTATACTGTTAGGTGGTAATTGTGCAGGGCGAACTTCACTCGTTCACCGTTAAGCGCTCATAGTTTCAGGAATCGTTTGTACCTGAAAAAATACTAACACAAACTTTTAACGGAAGAATGGAACGACTGAAGAAAGTCGGTCTAGGCAATGACTAATAAATGTTCCAGAGAAATATATGGGCACGCAATTTATCGTAGAAAATAAACTGAAAGAAGTGACATCTTCATCCAAAGTATTTGTAGATTTTCAGAAACCCTTTGACAGGTCTGACTGAAATATTCATTGAAATACTGAACTTACCGAGCTAAAATATAAGGAGTGAAATATTGTTTCCAACTTGTGCAGAGACACAGATGAAAAAGTTTTCCGCGTACGAGAATTCGGATCTGTTCTGCACTTCGAATGTACCTGAGATTTGTGAAAGAGGTACTGTAGTAATTGTGAGCCAATTATGATCTGTTGTTACTACAGTAGAACCACTACTGCAAGGAAAATTATAGTTTTCTTCTATCGAAGAGTATTGGAAATATAACAAAGAATACAGACAAAGGAACTGTTGAACCATTAAACTAATATTTTGGTTACAATCAGGGAATGTGGTGCGACTCGTCATCAGCCGTTCAGTGGGGGCCAGGAGACGACAGAAGAGGGATCGGAGCTATTGTTTGGGTTTTCCGGTCCCCCGCTTCCCTTCCCCTCTCCCCCAAGCCCCATCCCCCTAACTACGAAAGCGTGCTACGGCAGTCGGCAAGAGGCATCCGGTTACCATAAACACAAGGCATCAGTTGGATTCAGACTGCCAACACTGCTCATTTAATTTAATTTGCACAGCTGCTTCGTTGTCACAGCCATGTGATGCCACCATGAAAGTTACATTAAAGAACAAACCTGTTACGAAATGAGCTATCCAAGAATGTTTAAATAATTTGGAAGCAGTCTTGATCACGTAAATTTTTTAATGTGGTGATCGACATCGATCATCTTCAGACCTGTCGGCCGGAGGCGGTGGCGCATGGCAACCCTCGAAAGAAAGCGGTCGCAACATTAAAAAAGTTAACCTATCGAGACTGCTTCCAGTTTATTTCTAATAATTATGTATCGCTGTTTCCTATATTAAGAACTATGTTCTATAAAAGGTTCCAAGCATGTTTGTTACCACAACGGAAAGCCTCAAAATTAATAAAGGTACTGGCAGGTTTAAGCCATGAATTAGGCTCGTCTAACTTGGTAAATAACACACGATTCCTGACGATTAGTAATTGGTCATTGACCTAAAAGTAATTCCACAATTATGTATGTCTCAGAAAGTTAGTCATCAGATGAGTATGAATCACGGAAAGTCTCAGTAATGAGGGCTGTGACAGTAGTGGCTTTGTCATACGAGCAGATCAACAACGGTGTGAAGTGAACACTTCTACCCAATGAAATAGTTGGTCTCCGCCAGTATGTACGATAACTTGTCAATGCGGGGGTAATGAGGCATACTATGTGTACTTCTATGACGGCATGCATTATGGCATATAGTACCAAGGACCTGGTTGTACTCACATGCGTTGATTTCGTGCCTTTTTCATCCTGTGCACATCTATGACAGCCAGCTCCAGGTATGATGTTACCGTGATGACTTTCACGCTAAACTAATCAGTGTACTCACACGAGAAAGGCGGCACATTCCAAATAAAGTGGAATTTTTGGAAATTTGTGGTAAGATCCTTTGGGACCAAAAGTGATGAGGTCATCGGTCCCCAAGCTTACACACTACTTAATCCAACTTAAGCAAACTTACGCTTAGGACAACGCACACACTCATGCCCGAGGGAGGACTCGAAGCTCCGACGGGGGGAGCCGCGCGTACCGTGGCAAGGCGCCTAAGAGAAAATGGCTACCTCGTGCGGCAAAGTAGAATTATTTTTTACAATTCTGGCATAACGAATCTACATGAAACGCAACAAATTTAGACACAATGTCTTCTTGGCTCAGACGGATTTAATATTAAGAAGAAAATATCACTTAAGGTTCTCTTGAGTTCGTAACAATGCTTATCACCATTCCATGTGTGGTTTCAGCAGCTGATATTTCGAAATCTAGATACACTGAGCCGACAAAAGTCATAAGTTGGCGATGTGTGCGTATACAGATGACTGTAGTATCGCGTACATAAGGTATAAAAGGTCAATGCATTGCCAAAGATGTCATCTGTACTCAGGTGATTCATTTGGAAAGATTTACGACGTGATTATGACCGAATAACGGGAGTTGATGGACTGAAAGCGAAATGGTAGTAGGAGTTAAGTGCAAGGGACATTCGATTTCGGGGAACCTTAAGACATTCAAGATACACAGTGTCAAGAATGCGCTGTGTATAATAAATTTCAGGCATTACTTCTCGCTACGGACAACGCAGTGGTCGACAGACTTCACTTAACCACGGAGAAAAGCGGCGTTAGCTTAGAGTTGTCAGCGATTGCAGACAAGCAATACCGCTTGAAACAGCAGCCGAAAGCAATGTGAGACGTAAGACGAACGTATCCGTTAGGACATTGCGGTGAAAGTTAGAGTTAATGCTCTACGGCTGGAGAACACCGACGGGGGCGCCTTTGCTAGCAGTACGACATCGCCCACAGGGTCTTGCTTGGACTCACGACCATATTGGCTGGACCCTGGACGACTGGAAAACTGGGCCATTATCGATGTGTCCTGATTTCCGATCTCAGCAAGGAAGAGCTGATGACAGGGTTTGAATGCGGTGCAGATCGCACGAAGCCATGATCCGGAACTGTCAGTTAGCCATTGTGCTAGTTGTTGATGGGTCCATTATGGTATGAGCTGTGTTGACATGGGGTGAACTGGATCCTCTGGTGCAAGTGAACCGATAATTGATTCGAAATTGTTATGCTCGGCTACTTCGAGACCATCTGCAGCCAATCATGTACTCATGTTCCAAAACAATGATTAACTTTTTATGAATGACGGTATGGTGGTGGTAAGTTCCTATGGGAGCAAAAATGTTGAGGTCATCGGGCCCCATGCTTACACAGCTGTTAATCTATCTTAAACTAACTTACGCGAAGGACAACACACACACACACCTATGGCCGATGGCGGACTCGAACCTCCGACGGGGGGAGCCAAGCGAACAGTGACTAGGCGCTCTAGACCACGTGGCTACCCTGTGCGGCTATGATGACGTGCCATCTCACTTGGTCATAATTGTTTACGATTGGTTGATGAACATTGTAAAATACTCGAGCGAATGATTTGTCCATCCACATTACCCAATATCAATCCAATCGAACATTTATGGGACGTAATCAAGAGGACAGCACGCGCACCAAATCCAGCACCGGCAACACTTTCAAAATTGTGGAAGGCTACAAAGGCAGTACGATCAGTACTCTACGGTTGACTTCTAACGACGTTTTCAGTACATATCACGTCGAGGTGAGGAAATACCCGGGCAAGCCGGCCGCTGTGGCCGAGCGGTTCTACGCGCTTCAGTCTGGAACCGCGCGACCACTACGATCGCAGGTTCGAATCTTGCCTCCGGTATGGATGTGTGTGGTGTCCTTAAGTTAGTTAGGTTTAAATAGTTCTAAGTTCTAGGGAACTGGTGACCTCAGAAGTTAAGTCCCATAGTGCTCAGAGCCATTTTTTTTATCCGGGAAAAAGGAGGACTAACACGATATTAGGATGTATCACATGACTTTCTTCACTTCAGTGTATATTCAACAACCAACTGTTATCAATCATGTGCCAACCATTCACGATTGCCAATACTAATGCAGCAACAAATTTGGTCGAAAAGCATCGACTGACATGGCGGTCTGGTGACATAGCTATGTAATTTCCTGATAAAGCATAAATAATTCCAAATGTTTGTCCTTTCCCCAGTGTTTATCCCGTCTCGTACCTGGTCCACTTTTTCAGGGTTTCAAAGATATTACTTTACAATTTAACTGTGCGGCCAGATGTCCTTCCTAAAGGCACAGTAGTTAAGGTATCCTAAGGTATGGAAGACGTCTGTGAATCGCGTAAATATTCTCCTGTGTGTGATCCTGTCTGAACTATTTCTGTATCGTATTATCCGATGCGGAATATGAACACCAGCCCAGCAGTGGCCTAAACGATCGTTGAAAACTAGCCAAGAACCGCCCCCGGGCTAGTCGGCGGAGAGGCTCACGGACGTTAATGCGCAGCATGGGTTCGATCAAGTTCTGGTCACCTTACCATTTCACAAGACTGGCCTTGTGCTCTATGTGCAGGTCACTAAATAATGTCCAGCTACAGATAGTTGTACAAGTAGACGCAGCAGGAACCAAATATACACAATTTGATTTTAGTTCGATTTATTTAGAAAGCACGCTTACCAGTATCGAATTTACAAAAATTCTTCACATTGCTTACATGCCTTTATAATACGATATTGCGCCACTGCTTCGCCAAGGGCGATAAACTGTTCCTGTGTCGATCGCCATAACGACCTCGTTGCTACGGAAGTGGCCATCACTCTGAAGTTCTAACACCATTGAGCAACAGGGTGTATTCAAGGTGAAACGGTACTCATTCAGATGACCAACGCCGGTAAATACGCTAGCCATTGTCGGTGAACGCCAAATTTGCAATATCTTACAGCTGTAGAATGCTTTCTAGAGGAGCTTACTAAACAACAAAACCGGATCAAATGACGTCATCGCCAGTCAATAGAGTCGGCTTCAGCCCTTTGTCCCGGGATGGTGCTTGAGGAATACTAACCAGTCAGCTGACATGTATATTCTCCAAACTAGACCGCCATCCTCAGTTGCCTTACATCCAACAGTTTCCGGGTATGTACCGAAGGAAACATGACACAAGCTATTCCATCTTCTGCGCCACTTGCTGCAAGTGAAAAAACGGCCATCCGCCATCGTCGCACTGTGCCGCCATCAACTGTAGCTGAAGTCTGTGTGTAATCAACTTGGTGTCTCCGCTCCACTGCGTAACTACCCTATGTTGATTAAAACTTCCGGGCTAAGAGGCCGTGGTCCAATAGTAGAAATACTTCTCCCTGACGAGGCCTCCACGGCAGTGCGGACGTCAGCAACTGCCTGCCGTGCGGCCGAAACGCTGCTGCTTGCACACAGCACAACCGCACGCACATATTGTCATCGAGGCCAACATCCTTCTCTTCAGCTGCGGGTCCATCGTCGGAACTGACAAGAATAACAGCCGTATGAGTACAGTCACAACAACATGTGCAGCCGATATCTGAACTGGAAGACGTCGCTTCATCTTGAGTTGCCATCAGCCAATCCACTCGCCATCATAGGCGCTACTTCCCGATCTCTAAACTGTATTGACAACTAGCAGTTTGTACCAGATGGGGAAACGAACCCGGATTTCCAGCCTAATACGACCAAATGGTTCAAATGGCTCTGAGCACTATGGGACTTAACTTCTGAGGTCATCAGTCCCCTAGAACTTAGAACTACTTAAAACTTAACTAACCTAAGGACAACACACACATCCATGCACGAGGCACGATACGAACCTGCGACCGGAGCGGTCGCGCGGTTCCAGACTGAAGCGCCTAGAACCACTCGGCCACACAGGCCGGCCCTAATACGACCAGCTACCTTAGGCATCAACTTACAGGGTGGAGTAGGATATGTGTCACCATTTGTTTCGTTCATAATTTATGAAACGCTCTAAATATCCCGTTGATCATCACAACAGTAGTAGCAGTAGAGCTTGGAGAAACAAATGAGTAATGAAATGAAGCGTAATTCACAATACCGTCGCTAAGAGACTGGTGCTTACAACGTGGGCGACAATATATGACTAACAGTGTAGGTGTGCTGCACTTTCACGAAACGAAAAGTGATGTTGCGACTTAGAGGCGGTTTAGACAACAGTTTAACACACAGTCGGCCTCTTCCAAGAGAACCATTCACAGGCTGTTTGTCGAAATTGTACTGCAACTATCAATATCGGAAGCAAGGCGACCTCGACTTCGGACGATGTCTGTTCGTCGGAGAATAACAAAGTCGCACGAGTTGCTCTGCAGAGAAACTCCGGCCAATCGGGAAGAAAGACGACAGTGCAACTGAGCATATTCAGGCGCTCCGTTCTTAAAAGTCACCTGCGGATGTACCTGTACAAGATAACATCTACTCAGAAGCTCACTGCAGATCACAAGCGGTGGAGGCTACTGTTTGCCTGGTTGGTGGAGGGAGGGGAACAAACGTTCAACAACGCTTGGTTTTCAGACGAGGAACATGGTTAACATAAAAAATGGACACTTTTGGGCTACCGAAAATTTACAAGTGCTTCATGAACGGCAACATAATATTTTTTCTTTCAAGAAACTGTGAAGAGTGCACATTATTCGAGCATTTTCCGCAATAAATTCGTTCCACAGTTTCTTGCTACTGTGTTTCCCTTCAACCCGCAGTGTTTCTTCGAGCTGGAGCAAGGCCGCGTACTGCACACTTCATTGGTTTTGCGTTTCGATATGCGGATCATTTCCCTCGGGTTTCCAGGTGGTTTTAATTACACATTACCTTCGAAGCACGTGCTGAGGTCAAACAATTTTCCACAGACTGTTTTCCATGTCAGTGTAAATTACTTTGAGTTTGTCTTGGCAGTATAATGTTTATTCAAAAACCAAATGGTGACGCATTTCATGCCCCACCATGTCGAACTGACCACACCTCCTGGCCACACTAGACATCCATTGTCACTCGCGTTTCCACTCATGATTTACAAACACTACCACCACAGGTTCTCCACGGAATATGTGGGAAATGTACCACCGGAGGAAGAGAGGCGGTGGAGGACCGTGGCTTATCCTGCCACAATCGAAATTTACGAAAGTGATTCAGTGCTCGAAAATGAAATTAAATGATTGACTCGATGGAGATGAAATCCTTTCCTTTAGTAGTGCTGTTTCCAGATATCAGGGGGGAGAACTCCTGGTAGTAATATTTAGATGATAACATCAGTGGCAGTAAAAGTCCCACCTGTCTGAGTGCCTTATTCTTGAGGTGAATGCTTACGAAAAGTAGGATATCCTCGTTCCGAGTTCTAGTCTGGCACAGATTTCGAATTCTCGTTTTCGGTTTGTTCTACCACAGGTGCACCATATCTAAACGTAAGATTTTCCATAGATTTAACTTCATGACATTGCATCTTCAGTGATTTCTTCCCCATCGTTTCGTTCGTTTTATTTCGGCACTTTTAATCGATACATGATTGTTGTTTAACGGATGTATTGCCTCTGAGAGCGAGATCTTGACAGTCTAAGGTCTCTCTCACTCATGGTGGAAAGCGAAATGTAGTTACAAAACTAAAATGCATCTTTCGTGAGTTTACCGACTGACTTACTTGTTTTCAACGCATTTCACCAAGGGATATTATTCGCTTTCTTTTTGACGTGGGCATAGTCACACACACTGGACGGTGTTATTATCTACGAATGGTGGCCAAAGACAACAGTTGTCGAAATGAATGAGTCACGCTAATCGACTGTTAACTGTTTGAATAGTATGAATTTGCTGCATTGGCTGTTCTTGTTGGGATCAAAGCGTCCTTTTGGTACATATTGTTCACTACTTCATACATTCAGCTGCTTAGCCGATTTCAGGTGTCTCTGATATACATCAGCTATAATATAGCTGAAATACAAAGAATAAAGTTACCATTGATTGTTTAGTTGGCAGACGAAAAGATAACTCACACAGCGTAACTCCTCAAACACACCTATTTGGCTTACAGTCAACGCATTTGTCTAAGTTGCACAGTTTTAGAAGAAGTAGGTGGTGGACCTGACACACAAATAAAGTAAACATAAATTAAGTAAGTTACATTTAATACGTATACAGAAATGGGGTATGTCATACAATAAACTATTTAACTACATTATCAGACATTATAAGGAGAATGTAATGGGTATAAGTGCAGATATTTCTATTGGTAACTGAGGACCGTGAAGTGAAATAGGCTACCTGTTTTCCGTCCATGTGTCGACACTTCAACAATTGACTTGCTGCCCAAGAAAAAATAAACGTTAATGGCTTGCTCTGACCGCAAGTACTTGTAGGTACTAACCAAACTAAAAACTTACCACTCTTATTAGCCATAACTATTAGTCTAGGAATGGAGTAAATACCGATGTAAGCTATGGCTAATAAGAGTGGTATGTTTTTAGGTTGGTTAGTACCTACAAGTTCATGCGGTCAGAGCAAGCCATTAACGCTTATTTTCTCTTGGGCAGCAAGTCAATTGTTAAAGTGGCGACACATGGATGGAAAACGGGTAGCCTATACTGACAAGCCTCGTTCAATTCGTGGTCCAAGTCCAGTCATGCAGAAAACATCAGGTCACAAAGTTTGTTACGTACTTGTGGGGAGACTGTTGACTGCAGAGAACAAATAACCAACATACTAATGTGTGTACATATTAGGGTAATGCATAAAGCGGTACCTTAACTTATGCACATTGCTCTCTGTAGAGGGGGGCGATCTGAAGTCATTGCATGAAATGTTTAGGGGTGCTGGATCACTTCATAGGGAGAAAAATGTTCGCTGACGCTTCCCGGCTATGTTTTTATTATTCGCTGGCCTTGAAACGACGAGATTTCACTGAAGTAATACGGTCTACCAACTAGATTTACTGCATATTGTGTACTTCATTATATTTATAACCTGATTTTCAGTAAGAAAGCAAGAAGATCTATTGTCTGTAAGCGGATATAGAAGAGAACCAAGAACTTTAATTTTGCTCGTACCAACCCAGATGCCTAGATTATGTGCATCTCACTATGCAGAAATGAGCTGTTTGGTTGCCTACTTCATGCAATTTCTGAGGGGCATAATCACTGGATAGGACACCTAGTGTCAATAGAAAGAGTCAGTGAACATTTTGTCTCTAACAATTGTTTTCCCTCATTACTTGATCTGTTACCCCTACATGTTTAATGAAAAGACTTTGCAATACGCTGTAGACATATACGGGGTGTCCCAAAGACAGTTAACATTTCAAAATTCAATACTTCATAGAATAGTGTAAATAGAGAGGTAACCATTACACAAAAGTTTAAAATGACATTGGATTTTTTCGATACAAGAAAGATGACGCTTCATACGATACAAAATCAATAATTAGCATAATAATTGATTTTTAGCAAAGACAATCTTCTTCATAACAAATGTTCAACATGCTGGCCGCCATTCCTCACCAAAACCAGTGGTCGAGGGACAATCTGTGAACAGCACTATGGATGAATGGGTAAGGTGAGTTATTGATGTCGTTCGATGTGTTCTAACAAAGCTCTTGAGGTCAGATGATCGTGGTAGATTGGTAACTCCAGGTACCCTCCTGTCAATAATCACACCAATTGAGGAAGTGGGATTTCGGAGGCCAAGCATTACAGCTGTAGGTGATAAGCATGCGATGCTCACCAGACGACGGGGACAAAAGGCCGTTCACACTTGTAGCAAAATGGGGTAGTGTGCCTTCCCATAGAAAACCGTACCTTCCAGCAGTTGTTTACAAGCCAGGTTAGTGATAATCTGACTGCCTCTCTCACTACAGCTCATTTTATACACGATTGCGGCATCACTGACATGTTACTGTCCAGCGCCATCTGTTGGCCAGTTTCGTACTCGCTTCCTGTTTTAATAAAACCCCATGTCATTTCAGGCACATGTGTTAATTTTTAGCTCTCTATCTACTTTATTCCATCAATTAGTGCGTTTTCAAAATGTTACCAGACTTTTGGGTGGCCGTGTGTATTGCCTTAACACAGGCTTCAAAATTCGCACAATTTTTTGATTGAATAAACACAGATTCTACACTACGGACTCAGCCATAAAAGACGTGAAGAGATCCGGATATGAGTCAACATAATAGTACCGATAAGGGTTCCACACTCATTGTGTGAGGATGCGCTTGAAACACAGAGACTGCAGTTGAGAACTAGTGTGCAGGGTGTGCCGCTCTGAGCATAGCTTACGGACATGTTCAGAAATGGTTTTTAATTCAGAACCGCTGAAATGGCTCTGAGCACTATAGGACTTAACGTCTGAGGTCATCAGTCCCCTAGACTTAGAACTACTTAAACCCAAGGACATCACACACATCCATGCCCGAGGCAAGATTCGAACCTGCGACCGTAGCAGTCACGCGGTTCCGGACTGAGCGCCTAGAACCGCTAGACCACCGCGGCCGGCCACAGTCACTTCGAGAGCTATGCATGAGTGGTTGTAATATAGTCTTGGATTTCTCAATTACCAGCAGCTCTTAAAATATTGTTAAGTAGGATTTCGAGAGATAGTTCGCGTTTATCTCCAAGCGTTTGCTAATTCAGTTTCTTGAACAACTGAGACATTCTCCCGTTGGGTCAAAGGAACTTGCAAACATTCGTGCTGCCATTCTTCGTATACGTTCAATGTCATCTGTTGTCCTACTTGAAAAATATTCTAGGGCGGGTCACAAGAGACTCCTTTTTGTAAGTTGACTCTATTTTCCCACTATACTACCTATAAACCGTAGTCTACCACCTGATTATGACTTTGTGTATGTAATCATTCCATTCCGTATCCACGCAAATTACACTACGTCTCATGGGATTATCTGTTAGGTTAGATCTAAAGACATCTTGACACAAATGAAATCGTTCAAGAGAGTAAACAGCTGCACAACAACAGATTTAATAAAGAATATGATGGAAATAAATTGAATGTAAATGCTAAAAAACATGTAATACATTGATAGAAGGAAGGAACATTCGAAGAGAATGAAACATGAAAGATCGCACAAGAATATCCTGAATCACGTCCGGAAAGAAAGAAGGAACGTAGGTCGACCAAGAAAACGGTGAAGATAAAGTTTGTGGGGACGGGACAGGCCTATGATGAATCCCCGTATGTAAGATGACGACACAGACGACTATGCTCATATGAAGTTCTCCGATTTACTTATAAGCGGAAAAAAAGTCCCGTTAGAATATGTATCACACTGACAGTACTACTGAAAGAATAAACTATCCCATTCTACTGCACCAGCATCATAAGTCTCCGTAAGAATGGTAACGTCTACGACAAAAAGCCGTATTGCGAAACACAGCTTCGATGGATACGGCCCACTCAACTGCCGGAGCAGGCAATCTCAACTCGGCAGCACCACTTTGCGTCTGTTTATTAGCCACGGTACAGCAATCAAGCTAATTGTGAAGTGCGAGTAAACAAAGAGGCGGAAAGCAGATCGCGTCTCTTCGCAGCGGCGGTCTGCTTGCACAGCTATTTACTTCGGTAGTCTCTCTCCCTCCCTCCCTCCTGTCTATCTCTCTCCCTCCCTCACCCCTCTCTATCTCTCTCTCTTTCTTTCTCTCACTCTCCTCCTCTCTCTTACCGCCTCTGTCTCGCTCTGAAATCCCAGGAGCCTCTCACAGGGGGATGGGAGCAGCACAGAAGACCAGGGGGACCCCGCCTGGTGAACATAATGCCACTGTGCCATTCTACTTCATTTTGCGCCGGAGATCGAGCGTCTCAGAGCTCGGTGGCTTTTCTGCGTGGCGCGCGCTCTTCAGTGAGGCAGCACAGGAGGGTTTCTTATTCATACTGGCATGTACACGCGACACCCACTTCTCGACAACCGAGGAACCTCTTTACGTTCGCATCTTTGTTTTGGTACCTCTGAATCGTTGTACATTGACTGGCATCCTAATTTGTGGCGCTGAGAAAAATTGGTATTTTTTAAAGTGAATACTTATGTTCCAAGTCACGACTCTGTGAATGCTTTATAGATGTCCGCCGTATCTTCTTTTCATGTACTGCTTTTTATTATTTACGTTTGTAGTATACATCTGCATCCATATCTAGATAAATATTCCGCAGGCAACTGTGTGGTGCGTGGCAGAGGGTACGTTACAGCACTGATAGTCTACATCTACATCTAGATCCATACTCCGCAAGCCACCTGACGGTGTGTGGCGGAGGGTACCCTGAGTACCTCTATCGGTTCTCCCTTCTATTCCAGTCTCGAATTGTACGTGGAAAGAAGGATTGTCGGTATGCTTCTGTGTGGGCTCTAATCTCTCTGATTTTATCCTCATGGTCTCTTCGCGAGATATACGTAGGAGGGAGCAATATACTGGTTGACTCTTCGGTGAAGGTATGTTCTCGAAACTTTAACAAAAGCCCGTACCGAGCTACTGAGCGTCTCTCCTGCAGAGTCTTCCACGGGAGTTTATCTATCATCTCCGTAACGCTTTCGCAATTACTAAATGATCCTGTAACGAAGCGCGCTGCTCTCCGTTGGATCTTCTCTATCTCTTCTATCTCTTCTATCAACCCTACCTGGTGCGGATCCCACACTGCTGAGCAGTATTCAAGCATTGGGCGAACAAGCGTACTGTAACCTACTTCCTTTGTTGTCGGATTGCATTTCCTTAGGATTCTTCCAATGAATCTCAGTCTGGCATCTGCTTTACCGACGATCAACTTTAAATGATCATTCCATTTTAAATCACTCCTAATGAGTACTCCCAGATAATTTATGGAATTAACTGCTTCCAGTTGCTGACCTGCTATTTTGTAGCTAAATGATAAGGGACCTATCTTTCTATGTATTCGCATCACATTACACTTGTCTACATTGAGATTCAATTGCCATTCCGTGCACCATGCGTCAATTCGCGGCAGATCCTCCTGCATTTCAGTACAATTTTCCATTGTTGCAACCTCTCGAAACACCACAGCATCATCTGCAAAAAGCCTCAGTGAGCTTCCGATGTCATCCACCAGGTCATTTATGTATATTGTGAATAGCAACGGTCCTATGACACTCCCCTGTGGCACACCTGAAATCACTCTTACTTCGGAAGACTTCTCTCCATTGAGAATGACATGTTGCGTTCTGTTATCTAGGAACTCCTCAATCCAATCACACAATTGATCTGATAGTCCGTATGCTCTTACTTTGCTCATTAAACGACTGTGGGGAACTGTGTCAAACGCCTTGCGGAAGTCAAGAAACACGGCATCTACCTGTGAACCCGTGTCTAAGGCCCTCTGAGTCTCGTGGACGAATAGCGCGAGCTGGGTTTCACACGACCGTCTTTTTCGAAACCCATGCTGATTCCTACAGAGTAGATTTCTAGTCTCCAGAAAAGACATTATACTCGAACATAATACGTGTTCCAAAATTCTACAACTGATCGACGTTAGAGATATAGGTCTATAGTTCTGGACATCTGTTCGATGTCCCTTCTTGAAAACGGGGATGACCTGATAGTCATTTCACTTCCTCTTCTACTCTCAAATGTACGAGCGATAAACAACTGTGTGCCTCGGTATGAACACCAATTTCTCTTACGTTCTTACGAGAAAAGTACTTTCTGTATCAGCTTCGAATGCCTCTTCTCCAAATTTTCTCAGCAGTGTTTCTCGAAAAATATTCGCCGTAAATTTACTGATTCCCATTTGATAAAATGGAGTCACATGTTGTGAATGCATATTAGTGCGAGCTAGATGTGACAAATGACCAAAAAAAAAAAGTGCCGGTTCGGGACTCGAACCCGGTTTTCCCCACATGTCTTGAGTTGTCGTATCGACCACTCAGGCCATCCGAGCTAGGCCCAAGCGCTAGTGGAAGCCTCCATGCGTAGTGCAGTCTCAATTCAAACGTTTGCACATTCGTGAAACTAAGCATAGCAAGAGAAATGTTACGCAAAAAAAATGGTTCAAATGGCTCTGAGCACTATGGGACTCAACTGCTGTGGTCATCAGTCCTCTAGAACTTAGAACTACTTAAACCTAACTAACCTAAGGGCATCACACACATCCATGCCCGAGGCAGGATTCGAACCAGCGACCGTAGCAGTTGCACGGTTCCGGACTGCGCGCCTAGAACCGCGAGACCACCACGGCCGGCAAATGTTACGCATTCATGCCTGCATGGATGCATGCATGTCTCAAGGAATTTTCGTGCGGTAACTTCATAGACACTCTGTCGCCATCAATGATGTATTCACGCCTAGCGGAGTTTAAATAACGATACAGAATAACGATCACATTCCGTATGGTTAGTTTCATAAATGTGCGAAAATTTGGATAGTAGCTGCTTGACGGATAGAGGTTTGAACCGGGAGCATGTTCAGGTAGCTAAAGTACTCAAAGATCGAGTATTTGTCGCATCCTGACCCGCAGTCAGAACCTCCATGGAGACCAAGATTGAAAGGTGCAGCTGTATTCTCTTGACCCTCGAAGGCTCTACGATGCTTCCCGATGGCATTCCCCAACCGACGTCTTGAAAAACGAGCTGTCCCTGACTTGTTTTCGCAGATAAGGAGCATCCTCGAGTTACTTTGTCGTGTTTCTAATGCTAATTAAAAGAGTTTCCTGTTATTCGTTTTACACTGCCTAGTTAAACGAAAAGAAAAAAGGAGAAAACTCAAAATTGTTTCCTACGTTACCTCTGTTCTATAATTTACTGCCAGTGGCTAAAAGTTAATTGTAGTGAAACTGATGTTTCATTTAAATTGTAAAAGAAGAAAGTGGTTAAAGCGACCGCTCGTGAGTGGTGGAAAATATTGGTTCGAGTACCTATCCGGCACAAATTTTTATTTGTCACAAGCAACAGACACCAAAATGTATTCACAGTATTTGAATTCATTTCAGGACTTTTCATAGTTGCAAATCGACAAGGATAGTGTGTGTTTCTTCAGTCATGCATGAATGTCTAAAGAATACTGTATTGTAACAGATGTAGTTACTACATCAACACAGACACAGTCGCCATTAATGATTGCCATCTGAGTTCCCGAAGCATCTCTGTAACAGTCGCTTGTTGATCGAACTTTCCGCTATCAAATCGAGCAGCCCGCCTCTGTATTGATCCGAAGTTATCCTTCAATAAGACCTGGTGGTAACTCTAAACACTCTAGTAGTATTCAACAATGAGTAACACTAGTGTCCTACATGTGGTCTCCTTTATGGATGAACCACACTTTCCTAAAGTCTAACAATGAACCGAAGTCGACCATTCGCCTTTACACTGTAAAGCTTATACGCTCGTTCGGTTTCATATCGCTTTCGAATGTTAGGCCGAGATATTTAATCGACGTAACTTTGTCGAACACACATTACTGATGCTGTACTTTTGTACATTGAGAGCTAGCTGGCATTCATCACAGGAACTACTAATTTTAAGTTATCTTGTAACCTTCCATAGTTATTCAACATGGCCCCCTTTCCGAACAACACAGTACCATCAGCGAACAGCCCCAGATTTCTGCTTACCTTATCCGTCAGATTATTTACATATACAGAGAACAATGTCGGAAGTATCACGCTTCGCTGAGTCGCTCCCGACCAAACCCTTGTCCTTGATGAACACTCCCATCGAGGACAATATATGGGGCTGTACTGTTTAAGCAGTCTTCTAGCCGCTCACATTTCTGGGAATCTGTTCCGTGTGACCATATTTGAGTTAACATTCCGCAGTGGGGCAGTGTGTCAAATGCTTTTCGGAAGTCTAGGAGTACGAAATCTGCCTCTTGATACTCATCCGTAGTTCGCAGGAATCACAAGAGGTGTACACCTAGCGATTTGCACAGGTGTTGTGAATTAAATCAGGTCACTCTCATAAAAGAGAATACTGTTCGCTTTGGAACGCTATACATGTTAGAGAAGTAGTACTAGGCAGTCGGGTGTCACCCACCGCAGACGTAGTGGAGTGGCAGTTGGTCGTATGTAACGAGTAAAGCAAAATGGATCGACTTGAATATATGCGAGAAAAGAACTACCACATTCGGGCGTGTCAGTGAGCACGCCGTAAATTAAGCTGTTCCATTTGTTGTTGTATCAAATAGTACGGTTCAATGTATCTACAAGGAACAGTGTACCACTCGCAGCAGCGTTTTAGCGCGTAAGAAGACTGGTTGTATCACTTTCAAACCTGTCAGGAATTGCTACTGTTATTGATTACTGATGCATCTCAACTGCTTTCCAAGTAAACATTTCGTAGGGGAACTCAGTGGAATTGACATTTACAACCAGGAACCTCGCAAAATCCCATTGCTCCCAGCAGAAAATTGAGCTTTGAGCCTTCAGTAGCTCAGACAATACAGTAACTGGACAGTAGTACACAGCACTCGTGCAGTGCGACCCCAGAAGAAGCGATTTTGCTTCTTTTAAAATGATGCAAATGCGGCACTTCACCAACGTGAATGGAGGTTGCAGTTCAGGACAAAGTTGGTAGTCACATGATTTATGGGTCATTTTCGTACGACGGCTTCTGTCCACTGTGGTATCGTCCACAGATCACGGCGCTGCACCGAAGTTGGCAACAGCTGTCCATACCACCGGGATTATCGATGTCTCGCTGCAATCCGCGAAAACGAATAGGGGAGCAGCTTAAGAAGAAGGTCCCCTCTCTCTGTAGCCCTCTCTCAGCACAGCAGTGTCTCCACACGGAGGTCAATACAGAGCTCAGCATGGAAGTGGTCCGCCCAGTTCGTGACATCACATGAAGCAGTCAGTATCATCGAGTTGGATTAAAGATTTATTCAAGTCCCAGGCGGAAATTTATTTCGTAAATGTTGAATGTCATACTTCTGGAGAGTTTCTTCATTAGTGCACCAAGTAATGGTTTAACAGTCAGTGACAGTTGTAAATTATCAAGTACTTCTGCCGCAAAGGATTTAATGCTGCAGAACATGTTCCACCAGCACGTCCTATTTTTCTGACAAGGATTTCCTACAAACTTCGTTTATTGCCCCCTCTTCTTCGTACTTGCGCGTTTCCTATCTAACTGGTCCATTTAAATTTTAAGGTACATAACACTTGAGATATTTCTGGAATCTCCATTTTTGTTTCTTCTAAATACCCCCTTTTCACTTTCACGTAACATTTCTGTCTGCAGTAACAGTTTTGTGGACAAATTAACTTCCTTCTTTGACCGCTATGTAGCACCTTTGCTGCCTGCTCATACAGTAGTAATGCGCAAAATGCTTGCTTGCGGGACACGGAAATGAGCGAGACGCGGATCGAACCCGCGCGGCGTATTAACAACCCTTGGTCTGTTAAACCGACCAGCACGCTTTTTAAGCATGTATCCACGCTCGTTGTCATGAAATTTGGGCTGGACTGGTTTCCACAATGCGGCTCAGAAATATGACACACAAGTAAGTGAAACACGATAACACAGAAAATAGGATTCACGAAAAGATGGTAAAATAAAAATAAATACACTGATTCAACAGATGAGAAATGCATATACTTTTAACGTAGACTTGAGTACGCCACAGTATTAAACGGTAGCTCGTACAACGCCACGAGGCAGACATGCGTTGTAGGGTAGGAAGGGACGCATATAGCTCGTGTGGTAGTGGTTCGTGCACAAATAACTTTTTTGGGTTGCAGTCCTGAGAAAATTCTGATAAAAGGAAGGCGTCACCGTGATGTTTTGATCACTAGGCAGTCTGGTCCGCTTTAAAGTGTTGAGAACGAAGGTTTGGTGGTAGAAAAGAATCTAAAAAAAAAACGGTCAAACATGGAAAGCGTATTTTTTCTTTTCAGTACATACCCACGTCACTGAAATAAATTTAATGTAACGTAAATGTGCAGCCTGCACTTGTGAAATGCGTTTATTACAAATAAGTTACGAGTGTCATAAATTCAGAGCCAATTAGTAGAATGTCATTTACGGACTGGAACTGCATTTGCAAGAAAATCATACTGCGTAATGACAGGTATGGAGAAATCTGTCTCAAATGCAATTTGACCAGGTTTGATACGAACATGGGGAAGACCAACCCAGCAGTGCACTGACGTCGATTTAGATCCACGAAGATATCAACAAAGGAGCGGACTCATTTACTAGAATAATTCCCATCGAATAGCTTGATTTACTTCGACTACATGCAATTACCGCTGATTTATCTTTTTTAGAATTCATATTATATCATCTTAAGAAGTTCCTCGTTCTTTTCTGTCCATTACAGAGTTACAAATTTTTATTTATTCTTTCTGAATTTCATTCTGTCTGCTGAGCTACGTCTTAGGATAAGTATTACCTCGCACTTTCCTGAGTTACTGTGGAACTCAAGCCGATAAATCGTAAGGTCTGCTTCCAGCATTGTTTTCCATTCTTCCTACACAATTCCTGTCAGCTTTTTCTAAGCATTAACTTTCAAGCTGATGATTCTGCAGTATATAATTTTTTTTTTTTTTTTTACACACTCACATACGCATTTCACAATGCCATATCTTGTCTCGACCAGCTAATGGTCGCCTAACCCATAACTTCCCAGCGTGTCCATATGGACACAATTGTTGACTAGTTTTGTTTTTACTTCATTGTTGGGTTACAATTGATTTTAGCGTCAGCGGTCACATATTGTTTTCATGAAGTGTTTGAATTTTAAGTACATTGTGTTAACAATTCATTGTTACCATTTACACTGTGATTGTGACAGCCTGTATTTCAGGGAGTGCTTTGACGTCCGCAATGGAGCATGTCGATGTAAAATAAGTAATGTTTCGTAAGAACTTCTTCATTCTGGCATGTGAAACTGTTTGCAGTATATTTAAATGTGTTTAGAGAGATTTTCAATTCAGAAAAGTTGTTATCCATTGATTCACTTTCTGTTTATGAAGTGATTATTTCAGGCGTGTCCATATAGACACGCTGGGCCGTAGCAGGGTCAAAAATGATTTCGTTTCTTTTTATCTTTTCATATCACAAAAGAGGTCGGGCAGAATCTTTAGAGCCTGGTTTGACTGTGTAGTATGTTTTAGACATCCTGTTTGAGGATTCAAACAGCTTTAAGGAAGAAGCGGGAGTATTTCTGCACAGATAACGCCCTGAAAAATACAGCCCAAGTTGTGACAGATACAATCCATAGGTGGGACTGGGGAATGCTGTACCTCCCACCATACACCTTGGTCTTAAGGTAATGACGCTGTTAATATATTCTGCGATTTCCACGTTGTTGAAAATTCTGCTCGTCAATAATTTGAAGGACAATAGAGCTTTGGAACGTGTACCTATTTTCTATCAGATGTAAATAAATAATTCACGCAATGCTCAAACCATCGCATAGAAAAATAATAGAACACAATGAGCTAATCACATAATTTCGATGGATACGTCAGTAAATGATGCTTTCAATAGTTTGCACAGCGAAACTTTGTCTAGAAAGCTGACAGAAAACCCGATCGTATGCAAAGTATACTAGCGAAAGGACATAGTCAATATATTCTGCGATAGCAATGGTAACGTTACCAACAACAGTGTAAGTAAAGCGGTTTTTCGTTAATTCGTTCGCCAAAGAAACTGCAGTAAATATTCCAGAATCTAATCAAGAACGTCTTCTAACATGAATAATTTAAAAATAGTTAACCCTTGGTGCCGCGAATCGACTTACGTGACTTCATAAGGGCAAGTCTTCGAGACTAATTACGCTCTTCTCACGATAATATGATGGAATAGCTTCTTTTTCAGCATTCCCATATAGAATGTAGACAGAAATATGGGAACAACGTGAGAAATGTTTGCTTGAACGCATACCCACGAGATAGGCAACCAGTTTTCACGAACAGCAGATGTGGAATGTCGTCAATACGTTACATAAGTCATTCACATTTAGAACAGTGTTCCTTCAAGTATTTAGTGCATTATGTCGGAAATTTATGTATTTAAACGTGGGGAAATTGTTGATACTCGTATGGTGGTTGCTTACGTGGAAAAATATCATCCGCTAAGAATGCGGACGAAAATGTGTGTTGGCTGACGGTGAAGGACTGTCATTGATGAGAACTGTGACGAAGTGTAAGAGGACGACAGTTGCAAAAGTGAATGCACAACTAAATGTCGCACTCGCGAACAAAATGCACGGCGAGCTGGAATTTCAGGGCCAGTCATCGATGGTACCAAGGCCTGTAGCAGGAAAATGGGACGCTGAAGCCGTACAACCTGGACTATGGAGCAATGGATGAAAGTCAATTCGCCGGATACGTTTTGTTCGCTTTGTTTCAAACTTCTGGCCGACTTCACGTCGCAAGAGTGAAACATGGCGGAGGTTCGGTGACTAATAGAGCTGCCATATCGTGGTATTTCATGCCCCCACGCTAATAATTCAGGAAAACTTGCATTGCTGCCCAGATGTATGTGCCTATAGACGTTTTCGAGTCGATGCTTGATTTCCTTTCAGGAAAGTT
This sequence comes from Schistocerca gregaria, assembly GCF_023897955.1. Classification (NCBI taxonomy): domain Eukaryota; kingdom Metazoa; phylum Arthropoda; class Insecta; order Orthoptera; family Acrididae; genus Schistocerca; species Schistocerca gregaria. Next base: position 333,673,910 of record NC_064923.1, read on the forward strand.
ACTGTTCGTAGTAACTGACGGCAAATCATCGAGTGGAACAGAAGTGATACCTAGTGTTCCTCAAGAAGGGTTGATAGCGGCACTGCTTCACTTAATCTACATAAACCATTGAGGAGAAAATCTTAGTTTGTTTGCACATGACATTACCGTTTTACGTCTACTCGCATTATCAAAACAAATTTCAAAAAGATTTAGACAAGATATCTGTATGGACGGAAAACGTCAATTAACTCTAAATACAGAAAACTTTGAGGCGATTCACGTGATAACTAAAAGTAATCTTTAACTTTGGTTAAGAGATAAATCACACAAGTCTAAAGGCTATCAATTCCTTACCAGGTAGAACTGACTCAGAACCTCGAAAAATGAAATAGAAAATGGCAGTTCGTTTTCCATTATCTCGAAACAGGAAGAGATTAGCTCGAACATAATAAGTGAGCCATGGTGGTAATCAGAAAGTAAAGACTTTTTTTCATTGCGGCGAGATCTTTTCACAACATTTCAGTCACCAGCTTCCTCCTACAAATGCTTAAATATTTTGTTAACCCTCACTTACGGAGAGATACATGGGCATCCCAATAAAATATGAGAAATCGGAGCTCAGTGGTGAAGATTTAGGTATTCACTTTTCCCAGATGCCATTCGAGAGTTGAACTGTCGAGAAACAAAGTAGTTGTATGAACCATGAAAAAACACCTAAGTGTAACTTAGAGAACAATTATCTAGCTATATATAGATATCTTGTAATTTTCGTTCCAATAGTTACACCTGCCAAACCTTTTTGTCGACCTGTGTACTGCCACATTCATTTTTGAGGGTCTTAAGCCCGCGCGGATATTTGCAAACTAGCCTGGATATGTTCTTTTTTTTTTAAGACGTATTCAAAAATCCGACTGGGTTAATACTGGGCATGTATCACCTACTAAATTATACGATCCTATTAAGAAGACGCCTTACACGTTCACATGGTTGACACAAGAGTCAAATGGATACGGCACAAAATTCTGTTTCGGGGGAGGAGGGGAAAGGAGTTATAGCAGTGACATTGATTAACCCAAGTTAACGCATCGAACACGTACAGACACAGGATAAGAGTAGGAAAAGAAAGAGGATTTTCGTAGATCTTGAGAACAGTAAACCCTTGCTATGAAAATGCCAACTCAAAAATCTTGTTTTTGAGTTTTTGATGTAACAGAGTTAAAGGTACTATTCCTGACCAGTCATAAAAAGAGTGTTTCTGTAATTTTATAAATTGACCGTTAGAGGGCAGTTGCGTTCCTTTATTAATCGTTTAGAATTTGAGCATACTCATAATAACCAGACTGTTGCGTTGTTAATTGAGTGGTGAATTCCACAGCGAACGGATATTTATTAAGAACTTCAAAACAATGGTGTTTTGAGTTGTATTGTTCTTTCCGATTGAAGTCTCAAAAGAGCACCGTGATATTTATTTGTGTCACTTTAGTTGATCTAGGTAAGCGTAGATCAGGTAAATAATAAGGATTGTGCTACTTCTGAAGAAACGTTTCCGGGAATTTCGAGCTACGTCAGTATTAACGAATAAATTGCCATGTTATATTTCTATGCTTTGGCGGTAGGAAGCTCTAAATTTTCTGATATAACCACTGTTAGCTCTCCAGGAAAATACGATACTTTTGATTATAGTGTGAATTGTGTTAGTTGTGACGATGTATTGCTGATATTTTGAGTTTCTTCAGCATAGAAGGATTATTTTCTAACGTCCTGGCAAGTCAGTTTTGGACAAGTAAATTCGGATATTTTGAGTTTTGTCCCTTTTTAAGAATTTGCTAGTAATTTTCTTTTCTTTTTCCTTTTCATGTAGAATAGTGATGTTCTCTTAAGTGCCCGCCTGTCATATTGCACATTAATACAGTGTGGACTGTATTTTTGGAAAAGATGACCACGGTACAAATCTAAGTAATGAGGTACCAAAGGAAGAAATAATAAAATAATTTATGAGCTATATTGGGATAGAAATGCGTAAATCTTATTGAAATCCTATAAAGAAGTAAGATGAAATGTCATTGCTACCAGTTCTGAAGGAGATAGAGGTGACATTTATGCTGTTGCAAGTAGCTCGGGAAGTAGATTGGTTATAACTTATTCTGATCAGTTTCCTGTACCGCAAGCAACAAGAAGAATATTCTAATCCTCATTATAATGAAATTCTCGGTATTTCTTGTACATTGAACTGTTCAGTATGATTAGATCTAATAATTGTTAGACTATTTTAATGCTAAATGGCACTCTCATTTCACTTATACATCTGAGTTAGTGAAACTATTTGTTAAACGTATCGAACTTCCAGAAACGTAATGAGTTTGCAGAAAGGAACACGAAAAACCTATTGGACAAACTCTATCCTACACAATCTGCGACTTAATTAGAAATAAAACATTATTAATAACAAGAAATGTAAAAATTTTTTATTCTAGAAACGTCTCAGAGTTCTAAATAATTAACAGCTATATACTGAACATTATTTATTCTAGAAACTCGTCAGAATTCTAAATAATTAACAAGTGAAGTGAATAAAACAAAAGTCCATTTTTGTTATTAATGTAAGAAGTGACTAAAACACCACCTGGTTTTCGGCTTACATCCATTCTCATTAGTGCTGAAAAATTTGTTTCTTATAATGATTCACTGTTGCCAGACATGTTATTCCCGTTTCATGGAGAAAACTGACATTTTGTGACTGTAATTTTTGTAGCAAGAGTGAGCAAAACAATACTTTTTCACGACTACTGTGAGTGTGGTCGTGGTGGTAATTGCGTAACTACTCTTGATGTTATTCCAAGTCCTGCTGTTACTACTTGTGATGGTGACGATGGCGATGTCGATGATAAAGATGGCAACACATGTGATGTGGTGGGTAAGAAGTTCAAATGGCTTTGAGCACTATGTGACTTAACATCTGAGGTCATCAGTCCCCTAGAACTTAGAACTACTTAATCCTAACTAACCTAAGGACATCACACACATCCATGCTCGAGGCAGGATTCGAACCTACGACCGTAGCAGTCGCGCGGTTCCGGACTGAAGCGCCTAGAACTGAATGGCCACCGCGGCCGGCGTGGGTAAGAAGGTTTTGATGAAAAGAAACGTTAATAAGTGACTCGTAGATACCCGGAGAATGTCTTGTATAACGGAGGTGAGACAGTTACGGGAAAAAAATCGTGTCTCAACTTTACACAGTGGCCTCTATGTTGTACCTCTTTTCCGGCTCCCATTCATCAAGCAGCAGCTCAGCAAGGGGCAGAGTGTAAGGGTTTGGCAAGCGCCTGAGAGGGAACGTGTGTTAAGGCGCAGTTTTCCCGCACGCCCCAGACGGACTGACGGGCTTAGGCAGACGCGGCCAGACGGGGCCCTTAATTTAGAGGGCGGTCCTCCTGAGGGCGTGGCCGGGCGCGCTAACCGGCGCTTTGCAGGCCCCGCTGCCCAGTTTGTAGCTGTAATTACTTTGTCCTAACTAGGCCGTTCCAACTTGCGCACCCTGAATTTCATTAAGCGGCACGCTTTCGGCGTGGGCGGCAGGCGGTACAACCCCAGTGCAGCATTCGCGCCGTAAACTGAGGCTGCGCGGCGCTGCGTAGGATTACAGGCCGACACGGAAACACACTCGTTTAAAGCCTTCGATAATGACAACGCAGCTAGACGGCGGCGTCCTCTACCTGGTACGTGGCAACAATGTCGGGCGCTGTACGGACATGCTGCCAAAAAGCTTTGGCGGCGTCAGGCAACAAAGCCCTACAACTGTAACTTCGTTACCGTTTGCAATATCGTTAACTCGCAGCCCCGATTTTGCATTTATTATGAAGCAAGCGATTTGCAGGCAACCATGGGAAGAACAACGAAGCGCCAAGTGCGAACATGCTGAGTCCCGGGAGATATTCTACTACATCTAAATACGCGCTCTGCAAACCACCTTTTACCTGCACGACGGAGGATACCTTTTAACACTACTAGCAATTTCCTTTCCTGTTATACTCACAAATGGGGCGAGGGGTTACGACTATCTATATCCTCCGTACGAGCCCTAACCTCTCTTAACTTGATTTCACTGTCCTTAAGTTGGTGGCAGTAAAATCCTTCTGCAGTCAGCTGCCGATACCGGTTCCCCTAAGTTTCTTACGTTTCTCGAATAGGATACCCTCTTCTCTATAGATGTTCCCACTTTAGTTCACGAAGCTCTTCAGTAACACTCGTGTGATGGTCGATCCTACTGGTAACAAGTGTATCTACACGCCTCCGAACTGCTTCGATGTCTGCCTCTAATCCGACCTGCTGGAGATTCCAAACACACTAGCAGTATTCAAGAGTGGGTCACAGATGCGTTTTTTCGCGGTTCTTTTATAGTTGAGCTACAGTTTCCTAAAAGTCTCCCAACTAACCGAAGTCAACCAGTCGCCTACTCCCGTCTATGCGTGGTTGTTACATTTATACCGCTTTGCTCTGTTATGCCCAGATTTTGGTGGATAGTTGATTTCTGTAGGTTGTTTGAACTGTATTATGTTTTAGTATAATAAGCTTATTGGAGCATTTTCTACTAGAACCTGCAATCATTACATGTAGTATCACTATTGTCAGTTAGATGGTATCTTACGTAAAATATGTACCGAGGTATTACCTAAGTTGTTCCTAACATTACATCCTGCATTTGTGTCTGGTCGCTGTTTTCGTTCTGTCTCATACAGGCTGCTTCGGAAGCGTTGGTCAATTCACACATTGAAAGTCCAGGACAAAAGCAGCTAAACAGCTTCAATAAACACGGGTCCAGAAATCAACCGTTGCCGAGTTATCGCTTTAATTCGAGTTGGAACCCACTATAAACGTCCCTGGAAACAGCTGTATTTACATTCGTATCTCAAGGTTTGGGATAGACTATGTTTGTTCGCGCATTCGTAACTACTTCCCGTTCCCCCTTCCCCCCACTGTGCCATATCTGCCTTACAATCAGTTCTGAACGTGAAGGCACCATGGGCAGAAGTTACACCAATCAAGAGTACGTTCACATGCACTTCATGTATGGCGAAGCGAATGAGAGTGCCCTTGAGGTTTCATGATTGTATGAAGAAGCTTCCCCTCTCCCCAGTAAGGCCGACAGGCGTACTTTTAGCCTGTTACATCAGCACTTTAGAGATAACTAGAGTTTCGCACACCACATACAGAACGCTGACCCAGGTCCATAACACTCGATGATGAGGAAAGTGTGTTACGCATTGTACACGGACGTACGAGTACTTAAACAAGGTGGATAGCTACCCAAGAGCGTGTCCTGTCTCATAGCAGTGTGTGGCAGATTTTACATCGGTTTCACTCTATCTATATATTCTCCAGCTAGTGAAAGCCCTCAAAAACACTGCTTCCCTCCTAGAGACAATTTCTGCCGATGGGTGCAACAACAGTGTACTCCGAATCCCCTGTTTGTAATCAGTATTCTGTTCAATTATAAGGCTGGATCTACCCGTGACGGTATGTTTAGCTACCATAACTGTCACATTTGGATCGATGTCAATCTGATGCAACATACATATCACATCACCAGCGTTATTCGTTGATCGTCTGGGCAAGACTGCTCAGAGGCCGTAGAACTGCACCGCATTTCGTACTACAGAGACTAACCGAACAGCAGTACATGTGGTTTCTGTGGTCTGTACTTCCAGATGTACATGATGTTGTACCACTGAACCAACATCTCAACATGTGGTTCATGCATGACGGTGCTCCAGCACATTTTCATTTGTAAGTGCGCCGGTTTCTAACTCTGACGTGTAGTCAACATTGTACATGTAGATGCGGGCCTGTGCCATGGCCTCCAAAGTTTCCGGATGTCAATCCCGAGGATTTCTCTGTCCGGGATCGTGTGAAGAGCCTGGTCTGCACTACCGAGGTCAATTTGCTTGAGGACTGGCGCTTTCGGATTGAAGCAGACCCCATAACTGTCTGAGAGGATTCGCAACTAATGTCAGAGACGAGTTCAATGTTGCATTCAGGTGCATGGACAACATTTCGAACACCTACTTTAACGTTTAGAGGCACCATGTGTTCCTAGACACTGATGGACCGAAACAGAAAGTTTCTTGTATCTCGACCACGGTTTGTTTGTGGACCTATATTTATTGCAGCTTTTTAGTTACTTTGGCCAATACTTTCACATGTGAATTATTGACCATCACTTCTTAAACATCCATTATAACTAAGAAATATGTACTCCTCTTAAGATTTTACTGTCCGTTACATTTTGAAAGCTTATTAGCCTGATCCCGGTTTACTTACTTTACGCTTTATAACGTATTTATATACTCGATGTTTATATGATCGTAATTTTCGTATTGCCATATACTATGAAAATGTACGTATTTTTCATAAGGTTTGACAGGTTTATAGCTTGATCCAGACATGCTACATATTTAATTTTTTCTGTCTATATCGTAGACATTGTGGTTTGATTTCTTATTTTTGTAATCTAAAACGGTTTATAGAAGATTTTATTAGCATTTTGAAACAGTAAACCAAATTACAGCATACGGCAAAGACTACACAAATAACTACTCAAACCACAATATCTCTTATATACACAGACAAATAAAAACGTGCAGTATCTCTGGATCAAACTATAAAGATGGCAAATCTTAGGAAAAACAGGTAATTGCTCACAATATAAGACTACTCGAAATTATGACCATTTTTCATATCCAGTATATAAATGCGTTATGACAGCTTAATACAAGTAAATCTGGGTGAAATTAAAAGCTGCCAAAATAGAACCAACCTTAAAATCTTATGGAAAAGCATACATTTTCGTGATATAAGACAGCAAGAATACAGAGACCATTCAGAGATAAAAAATAGTTCAAATGACTCTGAGCACTATGCGACTTAACTTTTGAGGTCGTCAGTCGCCTAGAACTTACAACTAATTAAACCTCACTAACCTAAGGACATCACACACATCCATGCCCGAGGCAGGATTCGAACCTGAAACAGGAGCGGTCGCTCGGCTCTAGACTGTATAGCCTAGAACCTCACGGCCACCCAGGCCGGCATACAGAGAGAAAGCAGGTACATATGTAAGTATACTTTTCTGCATATTACCTGTAAATTGACATCGAATTGACGCATCTGTTCTATGTATAATGATTGCAGATTGTACTAGAAAATGGGAACAACACCGAAATAAGTTTATAGTACGAAAGAATAATACAGTTTCAGTAGCTAACAGGAATTAACTACATAATGCGACCTGTACTACGGGACAGAGTCTAGAATGCGGAAGTTGTATACAGACATTTAATCGACGTCACTCAGTCGAGCAACACACCACTAATACCGTGTTCGAAAAATTCCAGATGGTATTTTCTACCAATCTGCATTTCCTTACATTTTGCTACGTATAGAGCAAACCAAATAGAAAGTAGTTCTTTATACTGGTACAATCATTCTACAACAATACTATCCCTTACTCTACAGCAGTCGCACATTACTACTCACGCTATCCTTTACATCATTTATGTCGCACTTCCCTGGGCAATCTCATGATACTCTTTTCTATAATTCACTAATCGTGGAAGTCAACACACTCAGTTCTATTACCTAAAAGCTCTTCGACCAACTAACACACAGGACTTGGACTAGGGTACGGAGAAACAGCGAGAGACATTTATTTGAACATAAATGGTAGCCAAGCCTGCCTCTTGCGCTGTTGTATTTGACCACGAACGGTACCTATGAAATGTGCCCAACACTCGTACGGTGTATATGCAGCCAAGGTAAGAGTAGTGTTCTGTTTAGTGTGGTTGCGTTATGTAGGATCTAAAGAACGACTGACGTGGTCAAATTGTTGGTACTCGTATGTTGGGAGCTGGAAACTGCAGAGCGACCAGGAATTCCAAAATCACACGTCAGTATACAAACGCTCTTAACAGGAAAACCCGGGACTGAAGTCATAAAATGTACACCATGGGGCACTTCAAAAAAGTGATTTGGCATAGTATGTCTTGTTTCTCACTGTTAGGAGTGTTCGGTGCACTGTATGTTCAGACACACTTTTACCCTGTCGCTGTTGAAGTCTGATGTTAGTTCCAGCACAGTTCGCCGCCTGTCCTGTTTTACCTTTACGCCCGGCTTACGACGTTCGGTATGTGTACTGAGGAGTGGCCGCCCGACCCCACGAAGTCTTCACGTGGTTTCAGCCTGGTTTCACAATGGGTTGAAGACAGTCACCACAGCACTCCTGGATCACCCACGAGTCGTACAGTTTCCGAAATGCTCGTGCCCAATCTGTGCCCCATCACAATCTGCTCTCAGTCGAACTCAGATAGATCGCGAGCCTTCGCCATTCTACACTCGGACAGCACGCTCGCCGATATTATAGGCAACGTGCGTGTGTCTGACTAGCAGTTATCCCTCGCAAAAAATGACGCTGGTGTCAACTGGATGGGTTTATGTCATAGCAGGTCGCTGGTCGAAATGTTCTGGCTGATCAGTGTATCTAAAGTTTATCATTTGGAATATTTACGGATTCTTCGTTCCAATGACTATGGAATCGTGCTGCCAAATACGCACTGTATTCACTGCTTACGAAACAGCAACAAATGGTTCAAATGGCTCTAAGCACTATGGGACTTAACATCTGAGGTCATCAGTCCCCTAGAACTTAGAACTACGTAAACCTAACTAACCTAAGGACATCACGCACATCCATGCCCGAGGCAGGATTCAAACCTGCGACCGTAGCGGTCACGCGGTTCCAGACTGAAGCGCCTAGAACCGCACGGCCACACCGGCCGGCCCTGCTGCAGATGACAGATAAATAAACAACAGTATGTGTTGTTAACAAAAGAATAAAGTGAACCAACTAATAATTGTGAAACTTCACTGAAACTTGTATTTGTGCAAAAAAGGGAAAATATTATTTGCTCGAGACAGATTCCTTTCCACATCTCTCCGACGCTTACCTCTAGCCACGTGCTGTTCTATGACACGTAGGCGTCTTATCTCTGCACTACACCCGTTGTAGGCGCTAATCCTATACCTTTCACCCATTTAAAGGAGAAGGGGTGCCTCTCGAAAATGATCAGCGTTGTGGACATACTTCAAAAATACAGGAGTAAGAAAACTGTAGTTGATAAATCGTAATGAACTACATAATCTATAATACATAAAGGTAAGAGTGGTTAAGGCTGGTACCAAAGCTCTAGAAATTTTATTGACCTATGTACTTTAAATTTTTCACGATTATATAAAAAACACTCGGGTCGACACAGACTACATATTTCTTTAAAGCGAATGATATATAATAATACATAAAGAGTAAACGTTGTTAGCAAGTATATGGAAACGTTCGTGACCGATATACTTCAATTTTTACACGTTATTTTAATAATCTTTTGGGCACTCTTGGCTGTACATATAAACAAAGTTTGAGTACCATAACATGGTACATCGACTTTTATTTCATGACCGGCTCCAGATATCGCAACGGGGTTTTCGGCAAACGATTCTATGCTAAGGGGTACGAATTTCTGTTTGTGATAAAGTATCTTAACTCTTGTGTGATCGAGATATTGAAGCAAGTATAATTCTTTGAAAATAGAATGATAAAATTTTTTATCGTCATCCGAAAGCACCTAAAATGACGAGTACGGTGATACAATGCTTTTTAGATTTGAGGTTGAAAATCTTCAATAGAAAATCGGAGAACTATTCCAAAGGTTTTTATTTTTTATTTATTACCTTTTAGGACGTGCCTATAAAGCTGTCTCAACAGTGGAACGTCATTTATGACGTTGCGAACAATACCCAGTCCCCGATTGGAGAAAATATGTGACCCGACCATAAACAGAAGTTGGACACCTTTAGTTAGCGACTAGCCGTGGTGACCAGTCAAAAGTTGAAAAGCAAGTCGGCCGAAATCGGCTATTGCGGTGTAAAGACGTTCATGGGTCACTAAGTCGCTGTATCAAGCGTTTCCACTGTTTGGTTGTCGGCACTGCACTGCAGAACTCGCAAGAACTGTGTTGTACCGACCGGTAGTGACCGAGAGGTTCTAGGAACTTCAGTCTGGAACCGCGCTACTGCTACGGTCGCAGGTTCGAATCCTGCCTCAGGCATGGACGTGTGTGATGTCCTTAAGTTAGTTAGGTTTAATTAGTTCTAAGTATAGGGGACTGATGACCTCAGATGTTAAGTCCCGTAGTGCTTGGAACCATTTGACCCATTTGAACTGTGTTGTCTACAGCCAGGTCATTTATGCTTAAGCGTTTCTGGAATGCAGGCATGTACACTATCAGGAGATGTTAGAAATGATATTTTAATGCCGAGAATATCAAACACATGCTATCGAAATGGTAATGGAAAACTGTCCGATGAACTTTTGTCTCCACAGCATGGAAACGTACACATATTTGAAACAGGTTTTCTACGCCGCATCTGATGCACCAGAAGGTAGTATATGTCGTAGTTCCATATACAAAAATTATAGCTGACCCAATATCTAGATCGCAAAGTAAATGAGGTTTAAGTAAAATAGGTCACTTTTGCTGTATATAACGACAGAGCTCTGCTTGGCAGGGTTCACAGCGCATTAGCCGAATCTTTCCGCATGGCATTCCCATTTTAGGGCATTTCTCACACTCTTTAGCGAAAGGTTTCAACTTCAATACCAATAAGCGCTATGTCACTGTAATAGACTTTCGTAGAGCTGATGAATGCAGTTATAAAAAGTATACGGTTCCAATAAAAAAAATACGTGTACGCTATTCCGGCTGATACCAAAGGTCACAGCGTTATCCGTACAAAACATTACGTACCTCTCAGCATGTAAGTGTCATGTCTTACGTGACTCACCCTGTATGAAGAATTCATAACTGTGTAACGTTGTCAGCCAAAATTTGGAGAAGTCCTTGACCGATTTACTCCAACTTTTAACACTGGACTTTAATGGCCATAAACAATAACAAGTGCTTTACATGTTTAAACTACAATGTACAGGTATTCTGTTAACACAGACTGCGAGAAAGGAAACGTTGTGCTGTGTTGTGAGTACGTGTAGTTTAGTTTTCTTTCTCGCAGTCAGTTTTAGCTTTGATAGCTAGGCAGTTAAACCATTATATAAATTGTTTCTCGCGTATATCTTCTTTCTTGTTACATATAAATTAAACACAAATTGAATACACTTCTTTACCTCGCAGTCGGTTGTAATATAAAGCAGGAAAGTTGTATTTACGAAGTATCGCCTTAAGATTAGAATATTTCAACAGAATGTGAATTATCCGAAACTTTGTAATTCTGTCCGTTCGAAGGTTAAAATTGTGCTAAATACTGCCATAGAAGTTATACTATCCTCAAATATCCAGGGGATGAAGACGTCTCTCTCATACCCTACATACCAATATTCCCAATCGATTTACCCACTCACTTTACATGACTTCAGTTCCCAATCAAAGTTTGCAATAACAATAAACAAGAATCGTCGTCAGTGAGATGAGGGAGAGGATGAGGAGGAGAGGAAATGAACATACAGAGGGGGAAAGGGGGAGATGGGGGAGGAGGGGAAAATGTACACAGAGTGGGGAAAGGAGGAGAAGATGAACAAAGAGGGGGACGAAAAGGAGATAAAGACGGATATACAACTCCTATAAATATTTACCAATTGTGAAGAACTGTTGGGTTCGCTAGTAAAATAATAAGTACAGTCGACGGTTAACTGTGTGTAGAACTACGTTGTGAAAGTCATACATTCGCTCTAAATGTTTGAACATTATTAATATGATCCTCCTCCTTAATTGAATAAGAGATTATATAATTGGTAGCTACATTTACTTCCTTTATTTAACTTTTTGAGCATCTTCTTCGTCGTATAATACACAAATACCTGTTTACTTTCTGCATATTACAAATGCGTGGAACACTTTTGTAAATATATCACAATTTTATCTAGGTAGTCTAATATTGATATGTCAAAAAGAACATTTTCTCACACAACTTATTCAACTTTTTTACGACTGTTATCTTGACGACAAATTTTTCATGCACTAAATTTTTTTAATGATATTTAGTTCTACTTAGTGTCCTAATTTCACATCTATGCTACCATGAAAACCTTTTCACTTGTCGGTACAGTCCAGTCATAGACACAGCCCTTACACAGTAACAACAGAGGGACAGCATACCGCCTCAATGTAACACACCAATTGTCGCATAAGCGCAATTATTTTTGGTACTTTTGAGCCTCGCTTTTCACAGGTAGCAACGTAACTAGTTTCCTCTACTTAGCAGGCAGCCATCACACGAGCTGCTTAAAAAGTAAGAAAAAGGAAGACAGTAAAATACCAGAGAATTTTCCATATGGAAGTGCCACTATATAAATATATAATGCAGTACATTGTCAATTGGTCAGCAGATGCTTTCAAATGGCTGTGAGCACTATGGGACTTGACATCTAAGGTCATCAGTCCCCTAGAACTTAGAACTACTTAAACCTAACTAACCTAAGAACATCACACACATCCATGTCCGAGGCAGGATTCGAACCTGCGACCGTAGCGGTCCCGCGGTTTCAGACTGAAGCGCCTAGAACCGCACGGCCACACTGGCCGGCAGATGCTTTCATAAATTACACATTCATGCCCTCAGTTTTGTGGAGTTTGCAGGAGTTACTGTGTAACTTACTGACGTCCTTATAGTTGAGTGTACGAATTATTCTGATTTTGTAACTGATCTTCCTAATACTTACCCATCCACATTTTTCTTTCTTTTGAAGCACAAAATCTTAACAATGCTATGAAAATTAGGCTGGTTATCATATCATATTTATGACGCGAATATCAATGCTAGTCATAAAAAACTAATAATCAAGTTATCGACTAAGGAACGACAACAAGTGGGTAAAAAGCATTCACAATTTGATAAGATACAATAGTTGCCTAGTCAACATGTTCCCAGAAAGACGTGTCGCTGACTGCTCTGCAAGTCACCCTCCCCTGTCTCAGCTGCAAATCTTTACTTACGTAGAGAGTGTTAGAAAAAGCCTGTCGAATCGAGAACTGAAATGTGTTGAAGATTCGATGGTTGTAAATGCGGTGGATTATGAGCGCGGAGAAATATCCCTCATGACTAATCAGCTTGGGGAAATATCCGTCGTGACCAGAATACAGCAACTCCAAGGACTTTTAAAGTGATATGTAAGTGTATGAACAAGTTAGGTTAAAAAAAAGCAAAATGTGATACACAGAATAGGAAATGATGAGACAGAAGAGATGATCGTTGCAAATAGTGGCAAGACTTGAATTCTAATTGTCACAGAAGCCATCCAACATGTATAGAGAAGAACTGATTAGTAAGGTCATAGAGGAAGCATGAGGCAATCAAATTGGAAGAAAAAGAATAAAGACGAAGCAGTGCACGTCGAATCAGGAAGAGGAGATAAAGCGGATGTTGAAGAGTCTTGCAAGATAGAACCAGGAGTAAGGAAGGCATAGGAATATACGAAAGAGAACGTGATGAGAATGGCTCAAATGGCTCTGAGCACACTGGGGCTTAACATCTATGGTCATCAGTCCCCTAGAACTACTTAAACCTAACTAACCTAAGGAGATCACACAACACCCAGCCATCACGAGGCAGAGAAAATCCCTGACCCCGCCGGGAATCGAAACCGGGCGTGGGAAGCGAGAACGCTACCGCACGATCACGAGATGAGGGCGTGATGAGAATAAGTGTGAAGTAAACGCAAGTTAACTCCTTCTTAGACGGAAAAAGTATGGAACAAATAAAATAATTTACGCACCTGAGAACTTTAATGACATGGAAAGGAAGTTGTACAGAAGAAATAAGGCGGAGGCTATCCAGCACGGGGATAAGAGAATTAGAAAATACGAAATCAATTACTAAAATCTACTTGAAGTTATGTCTGGAATGTAGTGTTATACAGCAGTGATTCATGTACAGTTAAAGAGAAAGAAGAAGAAACATATTTAGAATTTTCTTGAATGTTGCTATGGAGAAGAATGCTTAAGATGAAGTTGACACACAGACATAAGAAAAAGACGTAATGAAGAAAAGTAAGGGAAGTAAGAATATTATTGGAAATGAATATGTAGTGCAGAGCGACCTAGCATACGGAAACCACACATCAATGCTGCAGATGCTGGTAGCAAGAAAATGCACGGCGGATGCCATACAACCTGGACGATGTAGCAACTGAAGAAAGTCATTCGGTCTCATGAATGTCGCTTCACACTATTTTTAGCTCCAGGCCAAGTTTACGTCCCAAGAGTGAAACCTGGAAGGAGTTCGGTGATTATTTTGGACAACCACATCGTGATGTTCCATGCGCGCCTATGTAACTCTGTACGGTCAAATTGCTGCCAAGGTTATGATACTATTAGGCTCATCCCACGTACAATGTTTGTTACCCAGTGGTGGCCTAGTGTTCGAAGACTACAAGGGTCGCTGTTCACATATATCGCATCGTGCAGGAGTGGTAGCATCCCCTCCGCCACCCCCGTAACCACACCTCAATATTATTAAGCCTTTGTGGTCTACTTTGGAGATAAGGGTGCATGATCGCTCTCCATTATCATTACCTGAACTTGCCACTATTTTGCAAGAAGCATCCTATATGATTCCATTGAAAACCGCACAGGGCCGGTATCCATTCCGAAACAAGTGTCAGCAGTTTTGAATGCCAACGATTTTCCTGTGCCATATTTGAAATGGCACTGGTGTTTCTTTATTTCTGTTCAATCCCTGTACAGCGACAACATTTTCTTTACACAAACGGATGTTTCTTTACCCCGTCTGTATTAGTCACGTCACTTCGTAGACGAGTTTTTTCATGAATTAACTTGCTCTGACCTTCGTAGCACTGTGGTGACGTAGGCATTTAAATAATACGTGGTTGCCATAATTTCGTGTACACGTTTAGGTCATACTTCCATCAATAGATAAGACTGTAACTCGGAGTACGTGTAATCATTAAGTGAGTTGTGTGGTAATGTAGAAGACAAACAACGGCTCTCGCCGCTGATGAACTTCGTTGTTGACTTGAGCCTACCCTGGCGCATTCTTCTCGACCTGTTTAGTTCCGCATTTCCTCGTCTACCCACGAAACACGTTCCGCAGCTACAAATCACAGAAACGAATGTGCTTCAGAGTGGCGATACAACATCGGAGAAAATGAGACGGGAGACAGAACGAGGCGCCATATTTCAGGCAGCAGAAAACAGACGCCCCCGGCGAAGTTTATGGAGAGGTACTGCACAAGTAGGCGGGAGGTCACCATAGACGTCTCCGCAGACAGTTAATGTCACGGCCAGTAAGTAATGAGATGTCCGTGTAACAACGGCAACCACGTCAAAAATCGCATATGTACGACTGAAATATCGTAGGCAAAAATGCAATGGGTACAACCAGTGTTTTAGAGGTGTTGGAAAGTGAAGTGCCCCAAATCTAACGGAGAAAACGATTGAAAGTTATTTAAAAACCTGGAGGTGTGTGTATCGTACCATCCATTAAAGTCACATTCCTGCTAATGTTGCAAGTATAAAAAATCTGTGATTAAAACACTGCGCATCGTTATTGCTAGTTGCAAAAATGTGGTTAATTGGATCACTGTGCCTTTTGATATAAGACTGAGTTTTCATGTTCCGACATAATTGTCGTAAGGAGTGTGAGCATAATATAACTTAAATGTTTGTTTGACATTACAATAGTGAAGCCTTAGTCACAGTACATAAAGAAAAATTATGTGTACTGTGAATATGACTTCACTACTGTAGTGTCAAATAAACATTTACGCTGTAATTTCCATACTTATAAAATCATATAGCACGTCCATATGTTCCCATGTCAACTGCTGAAACTGTCCCATTTCTCTACGTTTTAATCATTTGATTAAATGTCTACATATTCGATTCGATGACGAGTAAGGAAGGAAATTACAACAATACAGCCAGTTTTAGTTTGAGAAATATGACTCCGTAAGTACTACATGTGCTAAAATAGACTGAGACTCCGTCTGAACAGGCCTTGGAAGCCCAATGATACTGACCGGCCGCCGTGTCACCCTCAAGCCACAGCCGTCACTGTACGTAGATATGGAGGGGCAAGTGGTCAGCACTACGCTCTCCCAGCCGAACGTGTATTTACGAGACCGGAGCCGCTACTTCTCAATCAAGTAGGTCCTCAGTTTGCCTCACAAGATCTGAGTGTACCCCGATTGCCAAAAGCGCTCGGCAGACGGGATGGTCACCCATCCAAGTCCTAGCCCAGACCGACAGCATTTAACTTCAGTGATCTGGCGGGAACCGGTGTTACCAATGCGGCAAGGCCGTCGGTTAAAATATATTTATGAGCCCAAATATTACGACTAGCGCCCCACCGAAAAATTGAATGTCACGCAATAATATAAGTACGTATATAAACGAAGAGGTGACGAACAGAAATCGTTGTATCGATTATCCCGGCAGCAAGTCGAAAATCCACTTAATAATCGGCTTTGACAGAGAGCAGATTGTTGTGGTCCGCCGCTTGGGAACTAGCGTTTTGGAAATGGCGAAACGGTTATCTGTCTGCGTGCAACTTTCATGAGTGTCTACAGAAAGTGTTTGAACGACAGTGAAACTACGAGTACCCTACAAGGCCCAGGACGTCCACGTGTCATCATAAAATGAAGTTGGAGGCTTCCATGCTCCGTAAATCAGGATAATCGCCCATCTGCGTAGACCTCATGACATTGTGCATTCACGTGTGTTTTGGAGCTCAAAATGTTGAACGTAGGCCTGTGCAGAAGATAACACCAACGCGTTCCCATGTTGACCCAATGACATCATTAATTCCAACTGCAGTGGGTACAGGATCATCTGAGATAAGAGTGCGTCAATGGAAACGTGTTGTCTTGAAGGATGACTCACGATTCTTATTACATCAGGTAGATGATCGTGTGCTATTACACTGCCATTCAGGCGAACAGCTGGTCTAAACGTGCACCTCATCACAGACGCTGGCAAGGGAGGTCACAGTTGGGTCAGAGGGGAAGGGGAGGAGGAAGACATTCATCAGGTCCTCCAAAGGACTCATGATAGTAATCGAATGCATTATGACATCTGAGAACATTATTGCGTACTACTGGCTTCATGTCTACCCTGACGGTGGTGGCATCTATCAGTTGGGTAACTGTTCCTGTCATAAGGCCAGATTCGACCAGTCGCGGTTTTCCAGGCGTAATGGTGACTCATGTTGATGTCTTGGCAACCAAATTTGCCTCATTGGAACCCAATGGAGAACAACTACGACGATATCTGGCGCCAGTTCCGCACCTGTAAACCAACTGTCCCTAATTTGCGGAAAATGTGTAACCTATGCGTTGATGCCTCGTGCTACATACATCTAGGAACCTAACAAGCACTTGACCAATTCAGACGAGGCAGAATTTTCGATAAACTTGCGTTCCAAAGGTGGACCAAATTTTTATTAAGAAGTTACGGTGTTGACAGTCATCAAAGTGTCATTGTCGCTCAGTAATAATAGCAGACAATGATTCAAAAAAATTGTGTATATTTTCCTGACTGTGCTTTGGACACGCTTCCAGTCCTTCGTGATTTACTCTGCTTCTATTATACTGTATATAATTTGAAAACATACACCAAGTGTTTGATTTACCTCAGTTCCATGAAAGTGTTCCACATCGAATAATGAATCCCTATACGACAAATACGTTGCGCAATAAGAAATGTTAGGTACCATTTAAAATTATAAACGTTTACGGTACATTAGACGTCTGCAGTAAACATGCGCTCCAGCCTTCGTACCTCTGTTTCTTTCAACAATGTTTCCGAAGAAAAAGACGCTGTAATATAATACCAAAGAAATAAGGTATATCAATTTTGCTGTGACCGGAAATTCATTTTGAGTTAATTGTTAATGTGTGGTATGTATTTTGTAAGGAGGAATATACTTAGAGGCCTATTTGTAATTAGACGTAAGACAAAATTACGTACATGAAGCTCGCTAACTGACACCGTTAACCTTCCTGATCTCACTTTTCTGGGTTAAGAATATTTTCGGTATATGCACAGAGGCACCTGACAATAGAGTGTTAAAGAAGACAGTAGAGAGAATGTAACCCAACTAAAAAAATGCTGGCGTTCCATTGTCAGACAAAGTGGAGATTATTTTTATAGTGAAGATGACAGCATTCAATTCTGTACAATATCTTGAACGTGGCAGCTCCAGGAAGCCTTTCCATCTACTCTCAGTCGCAAGAATTTACAGTAGGCGGACTCACTGACTGATTCACCATCTTAGAACCATAAAAAGGAAACGAAACTAGAGCAAACTTACATTTAAGAAAATGTGGTAGTCCTCTATTTTCGAAAGATAATGTATGCAGTGCGGGGTTTATAGTGACCTTCTCGCCAGCACTAAATGGTATTCTCTCTTTTGGTAATAATGTAGCTTCATAAGTTTTTTGTGTGATTCTTTCATATTGTACGTGTACTGATTTTTCTTATAGGGAGATGATAAAGTCGGCAAATATTAAAATCACACCCATGATGGTTTCCCCTTTATGTGACTTATCTGGTAATGCTGTTGCTAGGGGAGATTTGCTGGAACTGCCTGGTGAAAACGAGAAATGTCGATTACGTGGGGAGTGGTTTACTATTGAGTTCTTATGTACTATTTATTTTAGCTGAAATATTTCTACTTTTGGGATGAAGTTGTGAGTTCTGTACCATTAATCTTTTATCTGCTGGTGGTAGTTTATCATTGTGTTTGTTGACGTTGTATTGGATTAGGGAATGAATTTCTTTTTAGGATGCCCTGAGCGTCTTGCAGATGATCGTGAATTAATTTTTTTTGTATATTTTGACTAGAATAACAAGTTAGTTAAGTTTCAAGTAAGAATTTTTATGAGAAGCAGTGTACAGTGTTTCATTCAGCTGGTGCCTTTCTTCTAGGTGATGAAGTTTCCATAAGGCATGGGCTGTGTTCCTTGAGAGAAATCCTCCTCTAATTTGATGTGTAGTCAGGGACTGACATTGGATATTGAGTGTGGCTTTATATTGCTGTGTATATGTATATATTATTCCTGCTGAGCTTCCTGATCTGGTTGTACGATCACTCAGTTGCTTCACAGATATACTGTTTTGGCTTTAGGGTTTAGCCAGCATACTTTGAACCTTGCAGCTCATTATCTATTGGTCTGCGTGATCCTCAGTGTGATGTAGTGAACGCTCTGTTTATTGCACTCTTAAAGTGTCACTAAGATTTAATGATGGTGATGATTCATGCAACAAGATGTTGAGATGAGAATACCAGTATGCCCTCTGGGAATTAACTTTTGTTTTTTGGGTATGTGCATGGAGAGCACAGGCCTACAAGTAGTAGCAGGATTATTTCATATTCCATTTCCCATTCCTTTTCGTTCTGTGTGCTTTTGTATGTCTGTTTGTGTGTATATCCAAAGGGGAACTCACTGTCCTTTAGTTGGGATGTGCCTGGCTAAGAGAAGCTCTTGAGTCGAGGCAGTGCTGCTTCCGTCTGTCGTTCTGTTCTATATATGTTAATGTACATCTAAAACTAACAGTCTCTTTTGGTATTACAAAAATAGAAAATAGAAGGTGGTCAGATTATTTCCTATGTTCTCATGATTGATTAAAATGACAAAATTATAGATTGGTGGTTATGGCTCGCGCAATGTTGAACTGTATTGATGAGTATCAGGGAAGGAATCTTTCGTCATCAATATCCTGTCGTGTGGTTGAACAAATATGTTCTTATATTTCACGATTATGAGTGTACATATACCCCAAAGAGGTGGAGATGATTACGGACTTTGCTTCGTCTTGTGGTTCTTTGAATGAAGTGGGGCAGTTGTCCGAAAAGAATTTGTCAACATTTAAACTTACTCTTGAAATTAATTGTTATTAGTAAGTGTTGTGAAGTATCAGGAATCACCTTGTTGGTTATGAATTTATGTAGATAGAAGTTGTTAAAATTGAGGGCACTGGGGATGTTAATAATGGTATTCAGTTCTACCGGCTCTTGAAAGAAAGAGCTCAGGGTAATTATATGATGCATTACTATTTCTTGATGCGAGAGAGCAGGTACTAATTTTACTTACTGAACTAGAAAGAACTATTATACAGATAAACGAATATCGTTCCTGCATTTGCCGTTATGAGGTATCTACCATATGTAACCCAGGACGAATGGAAAAATGTTACTACATGTTACAGAATGTTTGGAGCAATACAATGACAAACCTTTTTGAAGTATTGAAGCATAGGAATTAGCTTAACTGGAGCGATACGAACAAAGAATATTGGTGATTAGAATATTGTTTCGAGACAAGACAACAATTGATTACTGGAGCACATAGAGAACTTATGAGAATTCCCTGTTTCTTCGGTGAGGGAATACGTGTGATATTTTAATGAGTGTTATGTTGTATTAATCTTGTTGGATCAAGCTTGGTTCCTAGCACTCAATATTGCATTACTACTTGTTAGCTTTATTTTCGTTGTGTACTACAATTACAAAGGGAGACTACGGAACCATCTGCAAGTCACAGCACATAGTGGCGACATCCCTTATCGTCATACTTGCCAAAGCCTATGTGTGTGAGTGAACTCCAAATATAAATATATGATTTCTCAGAACGTATTCTCTCTTTCCCTCTTTACAGACTTACATACTGTATGAGGATAGTGGCTTTTTTTTACCCAGTTGCAGAAGGAATATTTGTTTCTGTCGAGGGACTCTCTTTACAATTGACAATAAATCTTTTCCTGGTATTTTAGTATGATCAGACATCAATGTGTATATGCTTCATTACCAGCAATTGCTCTCTGTTTTTGTGTACATCAACTTCTTATTAAATACAGTCAGGTTATCAGGTTAATTATTTTAATAATATGTGTGGTTAATTTTCCGTTTCCTTGCTGAGGATTTAAGTTAAGAAATATTTTGGAATCTCTCACACTATATATAAATGGGAAACATTCGAAACAATTCTTTTTTTCAGATGAGAGGCACGCATGTATTTACATAGGTATCGATGTTGCACTGGCTAGTGCAGCTCTTTAGACTTCCAGTAGCCAAGTGTGTGACATGTCTCGCAGGAGGCTCTTTGATTGTGGCAAGCTATCAGATGTCTCCCAGATAATTTGCTTTTCCTGTTGTTGGCCTCTTCTGTGCTGTAGATCGTATTCTCTGATTTTCTGCTCGGTTCTGGTTGGATGGTTGCGCGTTGCTGTCTCCAAGATAATTTGCATTTCCTGTTGTTGGCCTTTTGTGTGCTGCAGATCGTATTTTCTGATTTTCTGCTCGGTTCTGGTTGGATGGTTGCGCGTTGCTATGTTAGCTTCACGTTACGGCTCATCCGTTGGTCAGATTACTGTATGTATTTTGATTAAAGAATACATTGCAAGTATAATCGGGTGCGTTCATGTAGGACGAACGGAGGTTTTCGGTGTTGTGAATACGTACAGTAAATACTTTATTTGGCATCTTAATTCTTTGTGGATGGGTTTAAATCACGTGCCAGGTAGTCTTGCATATCCATGCTTTCCGTAAACATTCTTGATTGTACTTGATACTACTGTCATATTTTATATAAACGTAATTTGTTTTTTTACACTTGGTCTGAATTTCGATGTGGATAAATGAACTAAAATACACAATTGCTTACTGTGGGGAAAGAGTACTGTAACTAACAGAGAAAGCTATTAGCTACCGTGGTACCTATATGAACATCCTTGGAATTTCAGTCACCCTACATCTTCATCTATGTATACACTCTACACGGCACCTTACAGAGCACAGCGGAAGCAACCACGTAACTCTACTAGTCATTTTCTTTTCTGTTACACTTTCAGATAGAGTAAGAGAGAAACGACTATCTACATGCCTCTGTATCAGCCCAAAGTCTTGTATCTGATCTTCGTGGTCCTTACGCGAAATGTACGTTGGCGGCAGTACGACCACCTTGAAGCCCTCCTCTAATACTCGTTTTATAAATTTACGCAATAGCGATCGTATTCGCTGACGGAATTCCAATTTCAGTTCACGAAGCATTTCAGTAACACTAGCATGTTGATGGAGGCCATCAGTGACAAATCTGGCAGCATGTCTTTGAACTGCTTCGATGTGTGCCTTTAGTTCGACGCAGTGGGGATCCCCAAGAGTTGAGCGGTACTTAAGAATAGGTCGCACTAGGATCGTATAAGCCGTCTCCTTTATAAGTGGGTAACAGTTTCCCAAATTTCTTCCAATGAAACAAAGTAGAGCATCCGCCTTTCCGACAGTGAGCATGATGTGTTCATTCCATTTAACATCGATTTGCAACGTCACCCTTATGATTATTCTTTATGTGGCTGTGTCAAGCAGCACGTTACTAACGCTGTATTGCAACGTTGCTGGATTGTTTTCCCACTGATCGAGATTAACATACGTTTTTTCTACATTTGGAGCAAGCTGCCGTTCATCACGTGCTTACGTAAAATCACGATTTGCAGCACCATTTATTGTGATATCATGCATTGTTTAACTGCGCAGCCACTCACAAATATTTTACATATTCCACATTAGTATATACTGCGTGAATTTCGATATTTTCTTGAACGTAATCATACAGGAGGCCGGTAGTAAATGTAACAGAACAGCCAGCACTCGCTTCACATCATATCTCATCAAATTCTCATGCATAAATTCGTTTGGATTGGGGGATAATTGCATGTGTACCGAAATAGTGTTGAGTTGTTACAGAATATACAACTTGCCCAAATATATGCGTGGTATGGACAACGTACTATAATGAAATGTCCAGTACACTCAGATTTTGCAATCTGTACTCTCCGTAGTTCATGTCTTTCTTATTGAACTAATTAATCATTATCCTTCAATTATTTCCTAAAGATGCGATGTTTTCTGTTGTTCCTGCGAATATTAACTATGGTCTTGATGTAACTAATGTGTAAATGTGCAAATGTGTGTGGATTCCGAAGAGAGCAAACAGCTGAGGTCATAGGTATCTAGACTTACACACTACTTAAACTAACTTATGCTAAGAACAATACACACACCCATGCCCGATGGAGGATTCGAACCTCAGACGGGACAGGACCCCCCGTCCGTGACAGCACGCCTCAAACCGCACGACCATTCCGCGAGGCATCTAACTAATAGCCAGTTACATGGTAAACCGGAAAAACGGCTGTAAACAACTTGTAGACAGGTCTAATTGCGGCTTAGTTGTTAAATGAACGTAAATTCAACAGCAACTGGATGTAAAATTTTTACTTCTACGAGACTGTCAGGTCAGAAAATGTATGATTTGCTTTGTTTTACTGTTAAGCTTTAAGATTTGTCGACCTTTTATAAGCGTTCATCGATGTCAAATGGCGCAAGATGTTCGAAATTCTGAGAAATATTGCGGTAAGATGCAGGGAGAGACGTGTACTACACAGTATGTTTCAGAACCAATTAAAATTCATTTTGAGACGATATCAGTGATGAATCGCTGCTGACAATGTTATCTTCGCTGAAAGTAGAGAAGGATTGCATGATGTTCTGAACAGTATGAACTGTCTAATGAGTACAGAATGTGGACTATGGGCAATTCGAAGAAATGCGAAAGTAATGAGAAGTAACAGAAATGAGAACAGCGAAAAGGTTTCCATCAGAACTGGTGATTACAGAGTAGATGAAGTTAAGGAATTCTGCTACCTAAGCAGCAACATAACCAACGGCGGAAGGAGCAAGGAGGACATAAAAGACAGACTAGCACTGGAAAAAAGGGCATTCCTCGGCAAGAGAAGTCTACTAGTATCAAACATAGACCTTAATTTGAGGAAGAAATTTCTGAAATTGGACGTTTGGAGCACATTTTACATGAAAGTGAAACATGGACTATGGAAAACAGAAAGGAATGAGAATCGAGTCATCTGAGATGTGGCGCGAGAAAAGAGTGTTGAATGTTAGGTGTACTGATGAATTAAGGAATGACGATGTTCTCTGGAGAATCATTGTGGAAAGAAGTGTTTGGAAAACACTATCAAGAAGGAGGGACGAGATGGTGGGACACCTGTTAGGATCTAACGGAATAGCTTCCATGTTACTAGAGGGAACCGTAGAGGGCAAAAACTGTAGAGGAAGGCAGAGCCTCGAATGCATTGAGAAAATAATTGAGGGCGCAGGTTTTAAGTGCTAGTTTGAGACGAAGACGCTTGCACAGAGAGTAATTCGTCACAGGCCACATCAGACCAGCCGGAAGAGTAATGACTAAAGTAAGAAACCTTACCTTATTGTGTAAAATCTACATTCTGATATCTCTGATAGATAAATCATTGCCATTCGACTTAAAGTTTCTCAGAATGACACTTGTGATTCTAGCAATGAGAGAAATTTTTTTTGACATCTTTCATATGTGATGCAGGATCGTTCACAAGTATGAAGAATACTGACATACACAGAAAATAATCCTGTACCTCCACTCCCAAATTTTATATGACACCAAACAGATTAATGTATCTTCCCTGTTTTTTGACACTGAAGTATAACATTTAAGCCCGCCGCTGTGGCCGAGCGGTTATAGGCGCTTCAGTCAGGCGCCGCGCGGGTCTTACGGTCGCAGGTTCGAATCCTGCCTCTGGCGTGGACTTGAGTCAGGTCTTTAGGTTAGTTAGGTCTAACTAGTTCGAAGTCTAGAGGACTGATGACCTCAGATGTTAAGTCCCATGGTGCTTAGAGCCATTTGAATCATTTCGATAACATTTGCTTTCACTTTGTCAGATATGAACTGAATCATCGTTAAGCTTTTGTTGATATCTCATAACGTTCCTGCTTAGGCTAAGGCCCTGCATAGTCCGCACATTTAAACTGATTAAGAAACAACGTTTAGTCTCGAATAGTGGAAAGATTTAGATAATAGCCTGGCTCCTGTTTAAGACTGAAGCCTTATTATCTTCTAATAACCACACGCCACTGGCTCAAGTTACTACCCTGCAATAGTTTCAGTCTTGAAATTGTTCTCTAAATGAGTAGTAAATCAGCAATTCTCTCCTTTCTCCCTGACGGCATTAAATCCGCGAACGAGGAGGAAACTCTGGACTGTCGCAATCAGTGGATTAAGTGTCCCGGTAATGAAGTAGACGGGCAGAAGGCGGAGGACGATGGTGCCAGCTTGTGGGAGTGCGTACTTCGTCCAGTTGCGGCGCTGGGAAGTGAGGGACGGCTGACACGGAGCGGGCCACCGGACAGTCGCGCAATCGATAGGGCTTCGTTACGCGACTGATTAAAGCACGGCGCGGGCTCGGCCGAGGTGTTTACGTCAGGGGCGGGCACCGGGGAAGCGCGCCGCAGCCACGCAGATGTCACTGGGAGGTCCGCCACCCGGCGCGCCTCGCTGCCACCCGCTGCGCAACCTGACGAGAACGCTCTCCTCTCGGTTCGCTTCGCTACACCGTAGCGACAAGGAACAGCAGACCTAAATTTATAAATCTTGCGTCACTTGATACTTAGAAATTTAAAGCGCTCTGAAAAAAATGTTGTCCTGACAGTTTACTGTTGGCCATTATACTGTTGATGTTGTGATCTTCGGTCATGAGACTCGTTTGATGCAGCTCTCCATGCTACTCTGTCCTGTGCAAACTGCTTCATCTCCCAGTACGTACTGCACCCTACATCCTTCTGAATCGGCTTAGTGTATTCACTTCTTGCTCTCCCTCTAAGATTTTTATCCTCCACACTGCCCTCCAGTACTACACTCCTGGAAATTGAAATAAGAACACCGTGAATTCATTGTTCCAGGAAGGGGAAACTTTATTGACACATACCTGCGGTCAGATACATCACATTATCACACTGACAGAATCACAGACGCATAGACACAGGCAACAGAGCATGCACAAAGTCGGCACTAGTACAGTGTATACCCACCTTTCGCAGCAATGCAGGCTGCTATTCTCCCATGGAGACGATCGTAGAGATGCTGGATGTAGTCCTGTGAAACGGCTTGCCATGCCCTTTCCACCTGGCACCTCAGTTGGACCAGCGTTCGTGCTGGACGTGCAGACCGCGTGAGACGACGCTTCATCCAGTCCCAAACATGCTCAATCGGGGACAGATCCGGAGATCTTGCTGGCCAGGGTAGTTGACTTACACCTTCTAGAGCACGTTGGGTGGCACGGGATACATGCGGACGTGCATTGTCCTGTTGGAACAGCAAGTTCCCTTGTCGGTCTAGGAATGGTAGAACGATGTGTTCGATGACGGTTTGGATGTACCGTGCACTATTCAGTGTCCCCTCGACGATTACAAGAGGTGTACGGCTAGTGTAGGAGATCGCTCCCCACACCATGATGCCGGGTGTTGGCCCTGTGTGCCTCGGTCGTATGCAGTCCTGATTGTGGCGCTCACCTGCACGGCGCCAAACACGCATACGACCATGATTGGCACCAAGGCAGAAGCGACTCTCATCGCTGAAGACGACACGTCTCCATTCGTCCCTCCATTCACGCCTGTCGCGACACCACTGGAGGCGGGCTGCACGATGTTGGGGCGTGAGCGGAAGACGGTCTAACGGTGTGCGGGACCGTAGCCCAGCTTCATGGAGACGGTTGTGAATGGTCCTCGCCGATACCCCAGGAGCAACAGATTAGCTAATTTGCTGGGAAGTAGCGGTGCGGTCCCCTATGGCACTGCGTAGGATCCTACGGTCTTGGCGTGCATCCGTGCGTCGCTGCGGTCTGGTCCCAGGTCAACGGGCACGTGCACCTTCCGCCGACCACTGGCGACAACATCGATGTACTGTGGAGACCTCACGCCCCACGTGTTGAGCAATTCGGCGGTACGTCCACCCGGCCTCCCGCATGCCCACTATACGCCCTCGCTCAATGTCCGTCAACTGCACAAACGGTTCACGTCCACGCTGTCGCGGCATGCTACCAGTTTTAAAGACTGCGATGGAGCTCCGTATGCCACGGCAAACTGGCTGACACTGACGGCGGCGGTGCACAAATGCTGCGCAAGTAGCGCCATTCGACGTCCAACACCGCGGTTCCTGGTGTGTCCGCTGTGCCGTGCTTGTGATCATTACTTGTACAGCCCTCTCGCAGTGTCCGGAGCAAATATGGTGGGTCTGACACACCGGTGTCAATGTGTTCTTTTTTCCATTTCCAGGAGTGTAAATTGCTGATCCCTTGATGCCTAAGAACATGTCATACCAATCGATCCCTTCTTCTGGTCAAGTTGTGCCACAAACTCCTCTTCTCCCCAATTCTATTCAATACCTCCTCATTAGTTATGTGATCTACCCATCTACTCTTCAGCATTCTTCTGTAGCACCACATTTTGAAAGCTTCTATTCTCTTCTTGTTCAAACTACTTGTCGTCCATGTTTGACTTCCATACACGGCTACACTCAATACAAATACTTTCAGAAACGACTTCCTGACACTTAAATCTGTACTCGATGTTAACAAATTTCTCTTTTTCAGAAACGATGTCCTTGCCATTGCCAGTCTACATTTTATATCCTCTCTACTTCGACCATCATCAGCTATTTTGATCCCCAAATAGCAAAACTTCTTTACTACATTAAGTGTCTCATTTCCTAATCTAATTCCCTCAGCATCATCCGAGCTAAAAAGACTAAATTCCATTACTCTCGTTTTGCTTTTGTTGATGTTCATCTTATATCCTCCTTTCAAGACACTGTCCATTCCGTTCAACTGCTCTTCCAAGTCGTTTGCCGCCTCTGACAGAATTACAATGTCATTGGCGAACCTTAAAATTTTTATTTCTTCTCCATGGATTTTAATACCTACTCTGAATTTTTCTTTTGTTTTTCTTTACTGCTTGCTCAATATGCAAATTGAATAACATCGGGGATAGGCTACAATCATGTCTCTCTCTCTCTCTTCCCAACCATTGCTTCCCTTTCACACCCTTCGACTCTTATAACTGCCATTTGGTTTCTGTACAAATTGTAAATAGCCTTTTGCTCCCTGTATTTTAACCCTGCCACAATCAGAATATGAAAGAGAGTATTCCAGTCAACATTGTCAAAAGCTTTCTCTAAGTCTACAAATGCTAGAAACGTAAGTTTGCCTTTTCTTAATCTAACTTCTAAGGTTGGCCGTAGGGTCAGTATTGCCTCACGTGTTCCAACATTTCTACGGAATCCAAACTGGTCGGCGTGTACCAGTTTTTCCATTCGTCTGTAAACAATTCGCGTTAGTATTTCTCAGCCTTGGCTTATTAAACTGATAGTTCGGTAATTTTCACATCCGTCAATACCTGGTTCAATTGCCTGTAAGCTCTACGGACTTAACATCCGTGGTCATGAGTTCCCTAGAACTTAGAACTACTTAAACCTAACCAACCTAAGGACATCACACACATCCATGCCCGAGGCAGAATTCGAACCTGCGACCGTAGCGGTGAAGCGGTTCCAGGCTGAAGCGCCTAGAACCGCACAGCCACAGCGGCCGGTTTGTCAACACCTGCTTTCTTTGGGATTGCAATTATAATGCTCTACTTGAACTCTTACATGAAAGTGGCACGCAAAGAAACTTCAGATTAGCATGAACTGAGTGCTAGGTGCTCGGTTATGAAAATGATTAGAACATCACATCATCCACACGAAATGATAAAATTAAGGCCGTCTAGTTTCTGCTTGTAAGGGCATGTGACGCAATTGTGACTTTGGCCACAACAGAACCACCAATTACGAAAATACGTTGAGAAGCATTTACATATTCTTATCTTAGCCTCTTGCAATTTGCAAGGAAGACCACCTTGCAAGCATACGTGACAATAAGCAGGATTTTTTTTTGTCACAACGAAACCGACTGGGCTAGTATGCCCAGGCCTCCATCTCCGACGAAGTTTAATTGCACTGGGGAGTTACATCTGTCCTATCCAGACGTGATACTGGGCTTCTGATATGACCATCGCCGGCGTCGTGTTGCGCTTCATCTGTGGTTTGAGATCAAGTCCAGCCTCAACTCGGTGCCAACCAGCTGCTTCTCAGTAAGCGCCAACTATTAGACACACACGCGCACCTCATAGCGCCAGATAACTTGATTCTCTGGAACGTCACACATGATCTACTCTAGTGGAGCCGTTTAGATCACACCAGCCCTCCATCGTCTCCCGCAATCTTGTGTTCAACACAGGCTTCGCCGAGCCCAGTTTGTCGTTTGCCAGCCGGACAGCAGTACGTTTTGCAGGCTGCCTCACACTGGATAGCTGAGCTGACACTGCTAACTCAGGAAGGCCATCCCAGATGGCTGCAAACGGCATTGATGATGTCTCATTTAATTATCTCAGTGACACCTGCCAACTGTCCCTTGCCACCTCTGATGTACAAATGAGCTGCCAATAAAAGCTCTTTACCCCTAGGTCGTTCTTTGGGTTTACTGTCAACACGAATCCAGCATGACCCACTCCTTGCGGTCACAATCCTGCATTCAGACAGCCTACTGACCAGTCTGATATCTCTGGGTGAATATGGAGCAGTCATTAACGGAACCCAATACAACCAATGTATGACAGAGTGTGATGTACAAACTATCGCGACCTATCGAGATGGCGGACTATCAATCTGGGATATTGCTTCATCGATTTGTTGGGCTGCTCTTCTGCTATGTGACTATGGAATAGATGAGATCGAGAAGTACCACCCTCAGTACTATGCTCGATCCTAAAGTCTCCACAAGAATAGCACCTGAGAGGACAGACGTATTATTCACCAAGACAATGATCACATTACCACGTAGGACATCTCTATTCAGAAAATAAGCTTGTCTGTAGAATGACAAATATCGACAAGGACAGTGCTATAAAGTAAGGAGCACGAATGGCCATCATCAAGGAGACCACTTTAGTGGTTGCTCGAAACAGCAACAGAGAGAGGCGTGCCGACAGTGGTGACGCCCCTGGACAGCACAGTCCCCAGATTTCACTCCCAATGGAAACATTTCACCGTGTGATGCCAGCAGTGTGGTTCAAATGGCTCTGAGCACTATGAGACTTAACTGCTGAGGTCATCAGTCCCCTGGAACCTACAACTACTTAAACATACCTAACCTAAGGACATCACACGCATCCATGCGCAAGGCAGGATTCGAACCGGCGACCGTAATGGTCACGCGGGTCCAGACTGTAGCGCCTAGAACAGCTCGGCCACAACGGCCGGCGCCAACAGTGTGGCACGCAATCACCTGAAAGACACTGTAGTTGGTGAACACTAGTTTAGTTTTTCACCAGTGTAGAGTAACGATCCACATCTGTCACCCAGGCTCGCTGCGAATGTATACAATGTCCGGTTATAGCTAGTGAAACTACCAGCTTTGTGTTCTAGCTCAATCTGACACAAGTAATTCAAGAGAAGTGTATAACGTGTAAATGAAGGAAAATGTTTTTCAAGTGAAATAAATAGCAAAGGTACATTATCTTACCTTCAACTCTGTTATTCTCACTAAAAATGCTGCAGATGTCGCCTTTTTCAGGCGTTTACTGTTACACCCTTAAATTATCACTTTCCCTTATGGTGAGAAGTCGTGGTTTCATCAGTTGTTTTGTGTCAGTCAGTTGTTGATCTCACTGGTATAAATTCGTTAATTTGCGCTTACAGTATTTCAAAGCAAACTTAGCTTACTTATTGGTTTGCTACCCAGAAAGGACTCCAATAACATCAAGCCTAAATTTGGCTGATCCACAGTTTTCATAAGTTATTACACCCTAACATTTTCAATATTTTCATATTAAATGCTGCCCATCCTTTAAATTGATCATTAGCCTTGTACCCTTTGAAGTCCAGCATGAATCTTTCTGCGTTTCCTCCAGGTTAAGGGAATGACCATTTACAGAAAACAAGTCAATAGCCTTTCAGAATAGATTATTTTCAACTTCGTCTTGCGGTGTTTCTCTACTGGGAATGACTGCGATATTTAGGTTATGTGTTTGATGTATGTTAAAGGCAAGATCATTAACGTATTTGAGAAAAAATGTAAGTGCGAGTAGTGACTTTCTGAATTCTGTTCATGATTTTAATTTCGTTCGCAATTTCTTTATTTTGTCTTGTCATGGTTTCCATAATTTGTTGTAATAATTCTGCCAGATTGATGGGTCCTATTGCGTTTTGTTCCGACGTTCTGCGCTCTGTGTTTTCGCCCAAGTGTTGGTTCGCAACCGATTGCATTGAACTGTGCTGTGACATGTTTCTGCTCGCATTCCTTGTACTCTGTAGTGAGGGAGCTCTCATTACTTGTACTATGGGTTCTTCGTATTCAAAACGCAAGTTAGAATCTTCATCGACTGTCTCACTACTTTCCTGCTCCTCTGTCGTATGCTGACCTAGGTTTTCTGTGCATCGGCGTACATTAATCTCGTTATGGTGCGTTATCTGTCCTATTTCTCGCGAAATTGCATCGTCTGTTATACTGTCCTCTATTCTCTGTCCATTTTCATGCTGGGTCTCTACCTCAATTCGGTCAAGGTCTCGATTTGCCATTGTTAATCTTTCCGAATCCCTTATTTTCTGTTTTAAAAGCAATTCAAGCGCCCTACTTCGCGTCAACATGCGCTCATACGATCTCACGCGTTTCATAAACGTTTTGTTCACACGACTTGACAAACCATTCACTTACTTGTAGCGTCAGAACCAACTTGTCAACGATGTATCCGCCACCTGTGCGCTTGCATTGGAGAGAAAACTTAATTCAAACAATTTTTTAAAATTCATAACTTAATTATGCTATTGCCTCTGCTACAATGTCTCACTATTTGTTGAATACTTTCTTACTATCTATGGCTGCACCTACTGTTTTCGACTATGTATAACTTTAAGAAAAAAAATTTTGTTACAAAAAATTTTTCAACAAGATATTTTTCTGACCTATTTAGGCATGTGGTCGACCTTCAATCATGGTATTTTACCATCCAGGCAGGGTCGCCATTTTCTAAACATTCATGGTGGTATCTGTTTGTTCTATATCGTGTCTCCCTATCACTTTCGCGCAACGACGCTCTGAGCGTGTTTTTTTAGGGAATTGACTAGTTTGAACCTGGGACCGGTTGCTGGTAAGGAGACGCCAGACCACACATGACATGTAGAATTCAGAACAGTTCAGTGAGACTAGCGATGATATAACCAAATACTTAATTATCTCAGCGTCAGCTCCACTGCACTCCCTGTAAAAGAATCTTAATACTAACTAAATTTAGTGGCAGGGATTCAAGGCTTTCCTATATTTAGTTACCTGGTAAAATAACGTCGAAAAAGCAGTTAAGTTTACCGTTGGAAATTTTATTCTACTCACAAAACATCGTTTATAAATTGCAATATTGATAAAAGGAAATGTTTTGAATACAGGATGGTAAAAACCAACTGCGTTCAACAAAAATGTAAACGAATATTCCATGAAAGGGTTTCCAAGTTTTACAATGGATCGAAGGATGACCTATGCCATATTACATCTATAATCTAGGTTTAAATTAAGTTTCACAAAAGACAAAACTATCAAAATGGTCTACAGTGACCCTCAATTATCTTTAATTACTTATCTAACTTGTTGTAAATTACAGTAGCTGATGTGGCTTCTCAATAACTATATAACAGAAAAATCATCGCGTTTCAGATTTTTACTTGAAGTGGCTAATGTGAACACCATGAGCTTTAATTTACGATCGACGCTAGTATTACGCAAAAAGGGGGTGTAACAGATGAGACTTCTGCAGTTCTGAGTGAAGCCTTATGCGCTCAAAAACGCGGCATCGCGTGCGTTCATTACCTTGTCGGTGTTTAGGCAGCGTCAGGGCAGCGGCGGGCAGCACAGCTCCGCTCACCTCGCTATCTCGGAAGCAACTCTCCCCTAACTTCCCCTTACTACTATTTACCGAAGCTGGTTTTAAAAAAACTATCTGGCTGTGTTTTCATGTGACCAATCAGGGTCTCAGTGTTAACCTTAAGCTCCGCCTACAAAAATTCTGTCCATCCAATGAGAAACGTTATACTTTTCGTGGTGGGGCAATGTTTTTAAAGTTTGCAACGTAACAGAGACGCTAAAAAGTCTCACGCTAAAACCTGCAGCTGGTGTTGTCCTTTTAGCGTTATCGTGAGATCTATACTGTTTTTCTGGAGGGCTCTATCTTTTAACATGGGCTGGAAGATTGTCCTAATGTAACAGAGCTGCGAAAAAGTCTCACGCTAAGACCTGCGGGTGGTAGTGGCCCTTTTTGTGTTATCGTAAGATCTATATTATTTTTCTGGAGGGCTCTAGCTTTTAACATGGGCTGGGGGGGGGGGGGGGTGGTCCTTGACGTAACAGAGACCCGAAAAAGTCTCACGCTAAAACGTGCGGGTGGTGAGGCCCTAGTGGTTAGCTGGCGACGTGGGTGTCCAGTCTGTCCCTTATCGTAGGGCCTTCTAGCTTAACATGGTTCTGCTCCCGGCTTCTGTTCTCGTTTCTCCCCTCGAAACTGCGTCGGTCTCACATGCATTTAGGCATTCTTGTGTTAGTCTGTAGTATTCCATTTGCTCATTCGTTACTTGTATTACTTTGGTTAATTTAATGTCACGCTTTATTCGGAGCTATGTGACATACTACTGGATTTGCTCATCATGTCAGGGTTTTCATGGAAGGTGTTGGATTTGCCTGATACCTTACAAATATTTCGGCTGAATACCGTCCGCCATCTTCAGAGTAATCCTAGGTGACTAACGCTGCAGCACAATGGACGGAGAAAGTGCTGGAGTATTCAACTTAACTAAATATCTAGCAATTGTAGTTACGAACAAATTAAATTGGAATGCTCACACTGCCAATTTTGCTGTTAAGGTGAACCAAAGAATGCGTTATATTGACAGAACATTTTCAAGATGGAACACATTTACCAAAGAGACTGCCTGCTTATAACGTAGCGAATTATTACGAGTT
Organism: Schistocerca gregaria; assembly: GCF_023897955.1. NCBI lineage: Eukaryota > Metazoa > Arthropoda > Insecta > Orthoptera > Acrididae > Schistocerca > Schistocerca gregaria. Next base: position 333,707,884 of record NC_064923.1, read on the forward strand.
CTCCTCTTGCATTGAAACAGTAGCTTGCTGGGGAGCCGAGAGGAGAGCAGATTTAGGTTGTCATGCTCGCACAGCTGTCGCTCGCTACTAGGCCGAGCGAGCGATGTACTTGCTTAACGCTGCTTGCATTACGCTACACATGGTGTTTACGAATCTGAAGAAGTACTGTCAAATGTTGATAGACATTTTTCATACGTAAAATACAAAAGTTGATGGATAAAAAAACGGCACTATTAAAATTTCAAATCAATAACTTAAATGCTTTCGGAGATATAAATTTTTACCTAAAGTGCGCAATAACCATGCCCGCATTGTCATACTGTGTTATGCACTTCAAGGTTTTGGTGTATAATATCAATTAAGATCACAACAAGGGGATAGGTTCATACAATCTAATTTTCCGGAGTTATCTTTAGTTTCGTTACCACAGATTCAGAACATAATTTAAAATAGTTTGGAAACTTATTATTTCATTATATTAAGGTTGTGTGAGTGTTTTGCAGAGACTGAGCGCGTGGATGGAGAACATACCCAAAGTGAGAATGTAATATTTTATTAAAACTTTGTTAGTGTGTGATATAAAGTCGTTGTGCAACAGGGGTATTTATGACGTATATCCGCATGAGTTTGATTTTGCAAAAGACAGCCGGAATGGCCGATAGGTATTAAATTTATCAGATATTTATTTTGTGGAAAAGAACCTAGTCCAGTCTGCACTACTTGTGATAATCTGATAAGCTGACATTAGAAATATGCTGAATACAGAAGTACTCGAGATGATCTGATTAGCTGCTTAACATACTAGCCAATAGGAATTCAACTATGTCCCGAGCGTCTGGGCAGGACTTTATGCCTCAGTTCTATGAGTCGAGATAGTCGCTCGGGAACCGTCTTCTGATAAACACCTATTTACACCGCAACCGCGCTGGTAAAATCTGAACTGAAATGAAGAAATTCGCTCGTTTGATCGGTTCTCTTGTCGTTGAAGAAGAACGATCACAGTATTTAGTATTTTGTGAAAGTTTTACGTTTGTTAGTGGTTTATTTAAGGAATTATAGGCGTGTGAACATTTAATATTCTACACAAACTCCGCGTGGAATGTTCCCTGCAGATTGCGAGACATTATGGAGAGCACCTTTTACAAGGAGCATATTGAATGACTGGATGTTTTAACTCGCATGTAGTCGTGGGTCAGTATTTAGGACATCTAAAATATCTGATAGGACTAAATATATTTTGGCTGCATTGAGTGTGAACTTGTTACAAAATCAGTCAGTAACACTGCATAATTATGTCGGGATAATAAATACGGATTTGATAGCCATTTCCCATGTTTTAAGGGGAATAAAAAACTTAAGGAAATTTTAGACATTTTTTTCAAACGAGTTACGCAAGAATCCCGAAAAATCGGTAGTTTAACAAACTTTCAGCTACAGCTCACGCACTGTAGCTACGTGGCCTTTGCGTGGTAGGTATTTAGTCGAATTTCCGTCAACGCTGCTTTGTAGGCTAAACCAATATCTACCATCGCAGAGTGAAGGGAGTAGACAATCTGAAGCCGATCCCGGTAGGTGGAAAAATTGTTTTAAAATATAGTGACAACACGACCCGCTTCGCTGCACAAAGTGTGCCTGTATGGGATCATTGCGAGATACAGTTAAAGGAGGATATGAAAAGTTCAGAGAATGGTAGTTATTTTTGCATTAAAATAACGGAAAAAATATTACCTATATTAGAAGCCAGCTGCGGTGGCAAAAACAAAGGCGTTTTTCGATGTGGCGATATATTTTTATTTTAATCAGCAGCTTTCCCCTCCGAAAGCGAAAATATTTTATTGTCACCCATCTACATAAGGAGAAACGATCATCGTAATAAAATAAGAGAATTCCAGGCTTATATAGAAAAATTTAAGTGCTCGTTTTTGCCGTGAGCCTTGCGGTATTGGAACCGTTGAGGAGTCTGAGGACGGTTCGATGAACCTCCTGGAAGGCTCTTAAGTCTGAATTGCAGAGTAGTCATGTGGATGTGGACGTAAAAACAGATCGTCCATCTTATAGAATGAAATTTTCATTGTGCAGAGGAATGTTCGCTAACATAAAACTTTCTCGCAGATTAAAATTATGTGGCGGACCGATACTCGAACTCGGGACCTTCGTCTTTCGCGGGCAAGTGCTTTACCGACAGTGTTTATTTCTAAAGGTAGAAAGGTAGGAGAAGTAAAGCTTCACAGGAGAAGTAAAGCTTAGAGAGCTGGGTAGAGCATGTGTCCTGTCGAAATGCAAAGGTCCCGGTTCGACTCTTGGTTCGGTGCACGATTTTAATCTGCCAGGAAGTTTCTGCTATCTTCTTGTTAACGTGTTGTTGGCGTGCTAATGTCAATAGTTTTCGGGATCTTACTGGTTTAAACTACAGTACCTCTCACATTCGTTTGCCGTTATTTTCCTTTTAATAGCTGTCACATGCTATATTTTAAAGATATGTTTTATATTGCTTAACAGGAGCATGGGCTATCCACTAGACTGAATAATATAAGTTAAGTTCCATCTAATAAATGAGAGCACTGAAAACGGCAATTTTTGTAGTACTTATTTGCTACTTAAACTGGATACAGTAATATGAAATTGCAGTAAATATATTATTTTCAGAAATGTTAGGAAGTTTGACAATTGTCACATTCAACACATTACTAAAATCGAAAAACACCGCAGCTATGACGAAAATAAGAAATGGTATCGGACACGTTGGAACGACAGACTTATTCCTGTTTACGATCTTCGGCATTGGATGAGCTCTTGGCAACGTCTGTCGAGGGAAATTTAACCGCTTTTTGACAGCAGTTATGTACGATACGTGAAATGTATTCTGGCGTGAACGTCTTCGCTACACTTGGGAAACATAAACGTAGTTGTCAGCGTCAAGATACAGTTAAGATAATCGCTTTCAACGCCAGGCTGTTTAATGAGGAGAAATAAACCGCGGTGGCATATAAATAATTAAACAGAGTTGTTGCTCAGTCCGAAAAACACATTTCGCGACACTCTTAAAAGATCTGAGCTAAGCGACATTAATATGAATCAAGCTTATGAAGGGAAAATCTCTCTCCTTACCAAAATATGGTGATATACATATTTTGTGCTCTGGTGTTCCTGTTCAAAAAATTAACCAAAACTTCTTGTGTGCCTTTGGTCAAGCGGATGTTGCACACGTATGCGCTTGTGTATATGTGATTGTTTACTAGCAAGTCTGGGAAAAAGGGTGCTTCTATGGAGAGTGAGTTGATAGGTGGTGTGTACAGCTTATTGCCCGTAATATTTCACGTCTGGCTGAATAATTTCACTGCAGTCATGAATGCAGTAGTTGGCAATGTGTGTATGTCTTATAAGAACTTCAGCGACGCATCTGGCAAGCAGTAAACAAGCAAGAAAGACTTTGGACAAAGAAGTGAATATTTACTCGAGATATTACATTCAACAGATAATTTTTTCGTTTCAATGAAAATTCTATCTTCATATCAAGAACAACGCTCGAATTCCATTGTTCTCCCACTTTACATTTTGAACGGATTGTTGACCATTCTGTCTGGCAATAAAACATTAAGTCTGTCTATTAATTTGGGAAAAAAGCAGGATAAATTTCCTTCAGTGATCACTCCAACGAAAGATATCGAATGATACGTAACAAGCAGAGGATACTAACTCAGAACATAGCAGGAATCATTCTCAACATAAGTTACAGTGGTAAGCAGTTAAGAAGATCGGTTGTGGACTGAACCTCAGTAGTCACCCAGCTGTCCGAAGCTTCATTCTCCAGTGTCCTCTCTGTGGTGCGCCCTTCAGGGTGCGAGTCGAACATCTGACTTAGATTTTCTTGAATGATTTTTTTCTAAGTCACACAATTACAATACAGTTTGTACACATTGAGCGAAGTCATCCTCCTGCGTTGGTTATCTTATTTTGAACTAACGAATTTATTTTGTGATTTACCTCTCAGCTGATTTCATTCCCTTTGGCATTTTCAAGCTACCTATGTTACTTGGATCAAAGTATAACACTGTAAACATGTAGCATAATATATTGCACACATCTGTGATGGGCTCCTTAACAACGTCTTGCCGCGTGAGGTAGCCGTGTGGTCTTACGCGTCTTGTCACGGTTCGTGCGCCCTTCCCCCCCCCCCCCCCCCCCCTCCCCGTTCGAGGTCACGCTCAGGTATGGGTGTGTTTGTTATCCTTAGCGTAATTTATTGGGTATTGCGTAAGCCTAGGGCCCAATGGCCACAGCAGTTTGGTCCCATAGTCCTTACCACAAATTTCCCAAAATAACGTTTTCGTAAAACCATGGTTGTTATGGGAAGAATTGCCTCAGAATTTTAAAAAGCGTTCTTTCAGGAGAGATTTAACAGTGCAGTGAAAGACACTCGACAGAAACAAATGTCTACTGTGGTCGGCATGGTAGGCATCGTAATGGCGTCTGGTAGCGGTGGATGGAGCAAGATCCGTAAGGACACACACGACTACCGTCCTTGATCTTACGGGTATTGCTTCATCGACCACCTCCTGCCGCCATTATGGTGCTTACGACGTTAAGACGGTCTAAATTACAGACCGAAACCAGTTGCCAATCTTAATAAACCTTTGTTGCGATCAGGACTGCTTGACTGAATTTTAGCAATTGCCTCAGATGTGAGGTCGATGTGTAAAAAGAGAAAAATGCGAGCTTAAGATATCGGCGCCAGCGTTTTTACATCGTTACAGACAGCTGCCGATCGCTAGCCTCAAAACATCTGAACTTGCAATCTTAAATATTCAGGATGGCTATAACACATGTTTTACCAACGCATTCACGAGGTTTTCCTGTCACACGTGCATAGAGTGTAAGAAGCAGCTTCACTTATTATAACCTGAATATGAGCGACATCTATAGACTCATGCGGTGAACTGTGACAATGACGCATATTCTGCATACAATATTTTCAATAGGGCATTTCTTGGTCACGTCATTTCGTTTCTTGAATGTAATATATTTGTTTAGCCGTCTTAAAATCGCTAGGGTCAACATGCCACCACAAGCACAATCGAAATAAGAAAGCGCCCTTCTTTGCAAAACTGTTATTTTTAAAACATATGACTTTCTCTCTTTGACTTGACTAAACCCAATAATGTTTCGCTCAATTTTATATTTGCAACGCATTAAAATTTATTCCTGGTTCTTGCTCTGAGTATTACTGGGGTCAGTATGACCCCAGCTTAAGTTTCTTTGCTGGTTTCTTGAATGTAACATATGCGAAAACCGCATGATGGGGGTATCTTCCATCATCTGTTGTTGTACCCTTCCTCGTGTCTCTGGTGTCAATACGACTCCATAAGCACACTGTAAAATCATATCTTCCATGTTTTGGGAGCTTTCTTTAAAAAAGAAACACACGATATGTGACTGTCCTTCTCAATTTTATGTTTACAAAACATTTAAGTTTGTCTATGGTTTCTTGCACTGGGTTGCTGTGCTCAGTATGACCTAAATCTCAATTCCTTTTTGTTTCTTGAAATAAATAGTTATGAAAATAGAAGAATTACTCTTACACTGAACCACTCTAATTTATCTTTTATGTTAGTTCATTAAAATACTGCCAGTATATCGGATGCGAACTACTTGGGGTCTGTATGAGCCCGACGGTATACAGTGAGACAAAACATCCTGGTAGTAGGAAGGTTGATCACTATGGGGCGACTATTCCGTAAAAGCAGTATTTACAACGCTTGACATAAAACAAAAAAATGGTTCAAATGGCTCTGAGCACTATGGGACTCAACTGTTGTGGTCATCAGTCCCGTAGAACTTAGAACTACTTAAACCTAACTAACCTAAGGACATCACACACATCCATGCCCGAGGCAGGATTCGAACCTGCGACCGTAGCCATCGCACGGTTCCCGACTGCAGGCCTAGAACCGCGAGACCACCGCGGGCGGCGACATAAAAGAAACACCGCGTATTACATAATAACAAAAAATGTGTTCGTATGTAATATGTCACAGACTACGCAACTCCCATAGGAGCCGGGTCAACTGGAGCGAGTGTTGTGGGGCAGAGACATAGTATACACTGGCAGCGCCAAGAAGTAACCTCTTTACCTCACTGGATGAATACATCGTAGATGTATGAAGATTGAAACTTTAATAAAAGCAAGTATTTCGACTGCTGGAAAATTGCATAACTGTCAAGGACTGTGTTCAGCGACATCAGAGCTCAATACCAAGGGGTTGTCGCGTCAGTGATTCATTTGTCACGGTCATTGGCGGTCAGGTGGTGCTCACGAGGCCTGTGTGTGCACCCTCTGTTTTCACTCTGCAGGCTCTAGCTGTGCTGAGTTTAGAGCTGAGCAACATTCGTTCTAGGGCACAACCAAGATCCATAGACGTGTACGTATTCATATTCAACAGCTGTAGCCTCTCATCGAGACCGCATTATGGGCCTGTGGAAAGCCAGACGATCGTGTCGATGGGTTGCTGCACGTGCTGGGCACAATGAATTGATGGTGAATTGGTGCTTTCAACATTGGTTCCAGGAACATTCCCAAACCTGTAGACGGGGTTGTGGACGTCCTCATAGTACAGAGACACGTCAAGGTCGGAGTAGCGGTGGACGCACGAACATCATCCAAGGACGACATCCGAGCACATGGCGCAGCGCCTGTGTCATCAGGAACCATTGTGAACCGCCTGCTTGCAGAAGGATTCAGACGACGTGTGCCTCTTACTAGGCTAACCACTGACACCACTGCCCCGACGAGTTTCATTATAATCGGTCGTGAAACGGTTGACTGAGAGTTGGATGAAGCTCTGCCGTCTTCAGTTATGAGGTAGTTTCAGTCGTAGGCGAGTGATCGTCACACACGAGTACGGAGAACATATGATGAGATGCCTACTTCAGAGCGCATTCGCCCACGACGCATAGGACCATCGTACGCTCCATGGGGTTATCAGTTACAACTCGCGGCTGAATTTAGTGTTTCCTGTGGGTTAAAGTAATCAGTTTCCCCTACTTTATACAGGCTGTTACACCAGGAAGATGTGCTTTTTCAACGGAATAATGCATGGCCACATTCGCCTGCTGAGACGCTATATGCTCTCCGTGCTGTACCACAATTACATTTGCTGCAATCTCATCAAACATCTCGACAACTGAAAAAGTATGCTCCCTCACGAAGGGGGGACATACTTGTTCTCTAGGACCTGCCACAACCATTCCCCAACTGTAACAAAGGGCACAAGATGCTTGAGACAATCTGTAGCAGGATGCCCTTTGGCACCTTTGTAACCTACATCATATATATTTGCGAATATGAACAACCATCAGCTGTATATTCGAATGACGACAATCAAAATTTGTGCCTGACCGGGATTCGAATTGGGTTTTAGCACTTACCACGTTCGGTTGCCTTACTACTAGGGAGTCCGAGCACGAGTAACGACCAGACTCAAACTTCCACATGTCGTCAACCTTGCGTCTGGAACCTGCACTCTTACATCCTTTATCTACGTTCTTCTAAAGGCAGTTTAATTTAAAGTCACTTGGCCGGTGTCGCCGGATAAAGTTGCTATTGATACTGCAGTGCCTGCGTTGTTCGGAAGTACGATACAATGTGCCTTCGAACCAACTGAATCTTTGTATGAATGTCCGAAGGAATATTACATGGTCCTTCTGAACATCACGTGCAACGCTGTATCGTATTTATCCGCCGACACCTGGCAAGTAGCTTTCAGTTGAACAGTCTCCTCCACACAGGAATATAAATAATGGGTGTGCGAGTCCCAGTCACCATAAATAAAAGTGCGTCGTACCAGATAAGCGAAAGAAGGGCTATGGGGAGGCGGAACTGTGAACCGGCGTTACTGAAAAAGTATATCAGACTTTTTGCCAGCAGCTGGAGCCCAGCGGTTCTAGGCGCTTCAGTCTGGAACCGCGCGACCGCTACGGTCGCAGGTTCGAATTCTGCCTCAGGCATGGATGTGTGTGATGTCCTTAGGTTAGTTAGGTTTAAGTAGTTCTAAGTTCTACGGGACTGATGACCTCCTACGTTAAGTCCCATAGTGCTCAGAGCCATTATAACCATTTTGGACTTTTAACTAACTACGTAGTGTTACAATAGTGAGCCATAACGTGGATTTCAGTGATCAATAATTCATATAAGTGAACTTAATATGAATTACAGTATGTGTAACACTTGTGTGTGATAAAGAATGGCAGAGCCATCTGTACATATATTAGTTTTCTTATACTTAGATTAAGGAGTAGTTTTGACAGATTAATCACATTAACATAGAAATAACTCAAAAACTTTGAGTTGTAAAATAAAATAAAAGTGAAAATGTCGAAAGTCGCAACCAGACAAATTTACACTACTGGGCATTAAAATTCCTACACCACGAAGATGACGTGCTACAGACGCGAAATTTAACCGACAGGAAGAAGACGCTGTGATATGCAAATGATTAGCTTTTCAGAGCATTCACGCAAGGTTGGCGACACCTACAACGTGCCGACATGAGGAAAGTTTCCTACCGAGTTCTCACGCACAAACGGCAGTTGACCGGCGTTGCCTGGTGAAACGTTGTTGTGATGTCTCGTGTAATGAGGAGAAATGCGTACCATCACGTTTTCGACTTTGATAAAGGTCGGATAGTAGCCTATCGCGATTGTAATTTATGGAATCGGGACATTGCTGTTCGCGTTGGTCGAGATCCAATGACTGTTAGCAGAATATGGAACGCCGTGCTCGAGATGACCGGCACCTTATTCCCATGGCTGTAACGGATCGTGTAGCCACGTCTCGATCCCTGTGTCAACACACGGGGACGTTTGCAAGACAACAACCATCTGCACGAACAGTTCGACGACGTTTGCAGCAGCGGGGACTATCAACTCGGAGACCATGGCTGCAGTTACCATCGACGCTGCATCACAGACAGGAGCGCCTGCGATGGTGTACTAAACGACGAAACTGGGTGCACGAATCGCAAAGCGTAATTTTTTCGGATGAATCCAGGTTCTGTTTACAGCACCATGATGTTCGCATCCGTATTGGCGACATCGAGGTGAACGCACACTGGAAGCGTGTATTCGTCATCGCCATACTGGCGTATCACCCGGCGTGATGGTATGGGGTGCCATTGGTTACACGTCTCCGTCACCTCGTGTTCGCAATGACGGCACTTTGAACAGTGGATGTGTGTTACGATCCGTGGCTGTACCCTTCATTCGATCCCTGCGAAACCCGACATTTCAGCAGGATAATGCACGACCACATGTCGCAGGTCCTGTACGGCCTTTCTGGATACAGGAAATGTTCGACTGTTGCCCTGGCCAGCACATACTCCAGATCTCTCACACAATTGGAAACGTCTGGTCATATGTTCAAATCTGTGTGAAATCTTATGGGACTCAACTGCTAAGGTCATCAGTTCCTAAGCATACACACTACTTAACCTAAATTATCCTAAGGACAATCACACACACCCATGCCCGAGGGAGGATTCGTACCTCCGCCTGGTCCAGCCGCACAGTCCATGACTGCCGCGGCCGAGACCGCTCGGCTAATCCAGCGCGGCCAAAACGTCTGGTCAATGGTGACGAGCAACTGACTCGTCACAATACGCCAGTCACTACTCTTGATGAACTGTGGTATCGTGTGACTCAATTCCCAGGCGTATCAAGCAGTTATTATGGGCGGAGATGGTTGTTCTGGGTACTGACTATTCAGGATCTATGCACCTATATTGCGTGAAAATGTAATCACATGTCAGTTTTAGTATAATATATATGTCCAATGAATAACCGTTTATCATCTGCATTTCTTCTTGGTGTAGCAATTTTAATGGCCAGTAGTGTATAACACTTGGGTAACAAAACCTTTTGATGTCGTTTCTGTTCATTAAAACGCCCAAGCCGGCCACTGTGGTCGAGCGGCTGTAGGCACTTTAGTCCCGAACCGCGCTGCTGCTGCTACGGTTGCACGTTCGTATCCTGCCTCGGGCATGTATGTGTGTGGTGCCCTTAGGTTAGTTAGGTTTAAGTAGTTGTAAGTCTAGGGGACTGATGACCTCAGATGTTAAGTCCCATAATGCTTAGAGCCATTTTTTGAAAACGCCCACGATCAATGAACGGGAGATAGTATCGAATACTTCACAGACAGTATAAATGGTACTTGCACTCTGTGATATACTAGAGGAATATGCTTACAATCGAATGATGCATAAATATTATTAGCGACATTGTAAATAGTCTATTGGTTGCGCTAAATGACTTTGGACTTGTTATAGCTAATGTAATTTTGCGTACGTGCACTCTATCGGTTGCTTGAAAACGTTTGTGTGACATATCTAGAAACGTACGTGAATTATATGCCTCCTCGCGCAATCAGTAAAACTTTTAGAATTTGATTTTATATTTTTCTGACTTTTAAGCTGGACTGCAGCGTATTGTTCAAGACGAACTAAAGCTTTGCATCAGTTCAGGGACATGTTGTTATTTCGCGTATCACCACAAATCATCAGATCTTTAGATGATATTTCGACGAATCACGATTCTAAATCGAGCGCTGCACTGCCGATGACAAGGGAAGCCTACTGAAATTTTATTGTGCTTCATGCTGGCACGAATGTTTGAAATAAATGATTTGTTTAGGTGACTATAGCCAATGAATTGTAGAGAACGGTTATTGTTTCGTTAGCCCTACCCTGCTTGAAAATTAAGTTAATTTTCTTGATATATCAAAACTATAGAGCAATGTGATGAGAGTCTGATACCCTTCGAACTACCCCTCTCGTATCTGTAGAAATATGAGCCAACGAACATTAAACCCTAGCCCACACATGCATACCGCTACTTAAGTTAGTGTATCGTAGCGCTGCAAACCGTGGAGTGTGTAGTGATGTCCCGAGGTAAGGAATCACCGTTTCCCCAAACATGTAGTAGCAGTGGGACACCATCTATGCCACATGATCACGTTTTTTTTTCATATGATAAAATATAAAAGATAAGTATTGAAATGAGCCGAAATTATTACAAATGTTTCAGGCAACAAGTACAAAAATCAGCATTAACTATTTCGACTGTATGGCTTTCGGCACAAACGTGGTGTCAAATACATCAAACAGCTGGCAGGGCAAAGAATACTTTTTTTGTAATATATACCAATAGTCTCTGCACAGGCTGCTCTATAGAGAGTGAGTCACTAACTATTGCCACCAAGAATAACTCCGAAAGTATGATAGGAGCTGAAAAGTTTGTGGGACAAAAGTTGCATGGGACAACAGGGGCCATAATATGACGTTAGTTTTTTGTTAGGAGGTTGGGACGCTTCAGATATATGAAGCTCAATTTTTTTTTAATGGGCTGCTATGGTTTGGCACCTGTTTTCCAACAGCAGCTATCGAGTCGAAACCAATGATGTGTAACAGTAGGGTCTATGAAGGTAAAAAAAGGTCACAAATGTGGCATGAACGTCCATTTACAGAAGGTGTTCCAAGTGGTGAACATTGGTATCAATGCAGTGCTGCAATCTTTTCATCATGGATTGACTGGTATTTCTTATCAATTCAGCACTTGTCGAAGCACATGCTATGACAATTCTCTCTCGTATATCGTGCAAATAGTAAATGGACGTTCATGCTACCTTTGTGACCATTGTTGACCTTCAAAGACCTTACTGTTACTCATCACTGGATTCGTCTCGATAGCCACAATCAGAAAACAAGTACCAAACTATAGCATCCCATTAAAACAAAAAAAGTTGAGATTCACATCTCTGAGGCGACTCCACCCAGCAACAAAAAACCAACGTCTTACTATGGCCCCCATTGTGACACGCAACATTTGTCCCACAAACTTTTCAGCTACCATCATAATTTCGGAGTTATTCTAGGTGGCAACAATTAGTGTGTCACCCTGTATATTTTTCTCAACAAAAATTTTCTACCCGGGTTTCTGCAGATTTAAATCGATAGTGAATTCATCCTCATTTCGATAAGGGGAAGCTTATCACAGATTATTCGCCTTGTCTTGTCTAGAACTTTTGGGTTATAAATGCAGGAACGTTCAGTGAATGATGTTACTACCTGCAGTGCTGACTCTTTACTGTAATTATTCTCCAATTTCGCTTCACTTCAGTATGTGGTGTATGTATATCACCAAATAATTACCATAACTTCTCCGTTGCGTGTAGTATCTTCCCATGTTTAAGATCGTTATTATTGACTGACAATCTCCGCTGCTCTCTGCGCCGCACCAGTTGCCAGTAATCGGATCACATTCTGTGTGATCTCCAAGACAACTCCGAATTATCCCTCAGTCCTTGCGCAGGGGACGCTGCCCCGCGAATCTCTTTCCCCCTTTGTCGCTCAAAACGCTCGTCAGCGCTTCCTCATTAACGGGGTATCAGGGCAGCGACACCGATCAAATCGTGTTTTGTTGTATTTCACAGACACACCGTAAAACTCACAGCGGCTAATCCTTTTACTTGAGCGACGTTTTACGCTTGGCAATCGAAACTTGATTCTGTTTGTATGCCTTAGCGGAAAAGATATTCAAATGCCGCAGACTGGGTGCGAGGATTGATGTATGATAGACTTCCACCATGCCGTTGTTGAAATGTGGACATATATGATAATAGTGAAATATTGGAGATACTAGCGTTGAAAATTTTTGTGAAGAGCAAATGTTGATTACTCTTGTATTTTGCGTAGAATCGTTCTTCGCCTCATTAGCTTAGTTCAATGTGGCACCATTTTGGTGTCGAGAAGACTTTACATCACGATAGGAAACGTATTCAAATATCCCAGAAAGAAAACGTCGACTAATCAGTGAAAAGTTTCGACCATTAGGCTTGTGAAGTTATTACTAACTGCGAGTGATCATTTCTTTCGCTGCTTTTGATTCCATGCAGGTATCTACGATGGTTTAAGCAAATTTTGTGTTTTGTCTTGAGTCACAAATGGCTACTATGTTTTACTTTATTTGTGTTACAATGCGAATCTCCTATTAATATGTTCGCTCTTACTTTTATGTACGCAAAAGTTTCAATTCCTTTACTTTCTTTGTAATACTTTTGTTAAATGCAACATGTAAAACTAAAAGTAAAGTGTAGGAGTGCTATACGAACTGTGAAGCGAGAGGGATAATTGCACTCGAACAGAGTCAGTGGGTATGTGGAGGCGTGTGCTCAGGAATATGATGTGCGTAACGTGTTACTGTGTCGGATAAAAACCCGATGTAATATATAGGAGAGCTGTTACGTTTCGGACACGGCTGGCGCTGGATATTAACGTGAATGCTATGGAAAAAAGGTTAAACTCCTTAAATAACGCGATGTTCATGGAGTGCTAAAACCGGCAGTGATAATGCACACAAAAGTGGACGGCGACCATCGTGATTTGAACCAAATTGTTTGCACCCGGGCAAAGCACGGTTTCCATTTCTTTTATTATATTGATCTGGTGAATCTAATGAAGTATGTCCCAGAAGTGTATTTGCAGTAGTTTTCCAGAACTTACAGAGAAGCACAGAAGAAATTTCGTAATATTTCTTAATTTATTAATTACTTGTTCCATTTCGTTTCTTAAATTCTAAACAATTGCACAAAGTTTTCAACAGAACTTGTAGAGAACTTAATTTTGGATAAATAATGGTAATAACGTTAACTGAAACTGCATGAAAGTGCTTTTATTAATACCATAGCGCACGTGAATTCATATTAAACCGGAAGAAACAAAGCTCAGTGTTAAGGAAGTTGTACACTGTACATACAATTTCACAATACATTCACAGTAAATGTTTAAAAATGTCTCCACCGAGTTCAATGCATTTAGCTGCACGTGTATGAACAGATTTTGATGCTCGTTTCAGTTTCACAGGGCTGTTCTTAATTTCGTCTATTGCATTCATAATACGAGCAAGTAATGCCTCAATTGTATTGACTTTCATCTCATAAACTATCTAGTTCATCCATCCCTATACACAAAAATCAATTGGTATAAAAGTATAAAATCGGGCGATCTGTGTGGGCACAGACGTGGAGCACCATGAGCAAACCATTTTTGTGGAAAATGTTCTGTTAAATGTGTGTAGTAACGGCGTTGATGAAATGTGGAGGCGTGCCGTCATTTGGAAAATACATTTGCAATCTCGTAGCAAGTGCAACATCTTCGAGCAAGGGGCATTTCTTCTTGAAGGAAGTGTAAGCACATCTCGCCAGTTAGATGTCCTTGCAAAATGAATGAAAGTGTGTGTTGATTGTATCACACCACACATCTATGCGAAATCGCTGCTGGAACTTGCGTTGCATTGTTGCATGAGGGTTTGCTTCAGACCATACGTGTTCGTTATGTAAATTGTTTGTATCATCTCGAGTAAACTGTGCCTCATTAGTAAATAAAACGTAGTCGTGTAACTGCCGATTAGTATTTAACCAGTTGTAAAATTCCACGCGAAGGGCACGTAAATGGTGCACTTTTTGTTTATGGTGGTGGTGGTGGTTAGTGTTTAACGTCCCGTCGACAACAAGGTCATTTGAGACGGAGCGCAGGCTCGGGTTAGGGAAGGATTGGGAAGGAAATCGGCCGCGCCTTTTCAAAGGAACCATCTCGGCATTTGCCTGAAACGGTTTAGGGAAATCACGGAAAACCAAAATCAGGATGGCCGGAGACGGGATTGAACCGTCGTCCTCCCGAATGCTTTTTGTTTATGGTAAGGATACAGATTATTGTACTTCCGGGTAAAAACTACAACAGTTACTACGTGGTTTCACTTAAAAAACAGTTGTTATAATGTTCTTTCACTGAACAGTATAGAAAATAAACTCGTTTCAAGGTTAGGAAACGGTTGAAACAACTCACTAACCGGTGCCAACATTGACGTAAACGTTTGTACATTCTTAATTGAAAGTATACCAATTTATTGTATAATAATCTTTCCTTCTCTGAATGTTCGGGTAACTACTGCAGATACACGTCTGTAACATGTTTTATTAGATTCACCAGACAAATAACAACAAAATAAATGGACATCGTGCTTTACTTTATCTTCGTACAGTTTTGCGATAGCTTCATATTAACAAAGTTGCTAAATTTCAGGCAATATCTTTTATTAGCCGTAGCTCCGTAACTAAACATTTGGGCCTTATGTTTATATGAACTTTTTTCTTTAGTTTTACTTGTAGAGCAGCATTCGTGAATCACCCTGTATAATTTGCGGCCATTGATGTAAGAACCGTCGCGCAGCACTATCATGGGCAAGAGAAGGTACGTAGACAACTTGGAAGGACATTCTCTTGAATGACAGTTAAGCTACAAGATACTACAACATGTTTTAATACTTCATTAAGATTCCGCGTGTTCTTCGATGAATATGGTGTAACCAGTTTGTTCCCTGTTACACAATGCACATTTCCTTGTTTGTTACGTATAACTACGGAAATAAGCCTAAATTATTAACAATGTTCCTAAAACGACAAAAGTTGCTGACTTCACGGAACGTCTTGTCAACAAGATCATAACGTCACTTCCACTCATCGAAAAAGGCGAAGAATGATTTCTTGCAGAATATACTACTCTCAGGTAACTACTTTACAGAAATTTTTTACTCTAGCACCTGCAGTTTATAAACCATACTGAACACGTCCACATTTCGACACTGCGAGAAAAAGCCGGTTGCAACTGATCTAATTATCAAATTTCTTTACTCATGACGTTATCTGAACATTTAATTTGTAAACATTGTAATAAAATCTGATTATTTCAGACTCAAAAGAACTCATTTCACTACCGAGGTTACTGGAACGGGCTATGATACCTCTCAGTTGTCACTACATAAAACCTACAGAATGTAAACATGCTTTCCGTAGTTAAGCATCCATCAGTTTGAAACTCTAACCGATTTCGTGCCTTGCGCCAATGATACGCAAGTAGCTTTGTTTCTGTTGGTCGGAGGACTGCAGCTAACGGATGATGATAAGATCGCGCATCCTACCTTATACCAAAGTCCAATACCTAAATTTGGCTAATAAAAACACTGCACACGTATCTACAGCCATACTCTCCAAACGGTACGAAGTCACATGCAGTAACATTCAAAATATCATAAAAGGGAAAGTTTGGGATGCTAAATAGTAACTAGTACCCCTAATAATAAGACAGAAAATGTCAAAACCAAATTACTATCAACAGTTCTATCGTAAAACAACATTCATTTATAGAAAAACCAGTGTTGATAAATGAATGTAACTCCATCTTCTGGTGCAGTATGGGACTACAGCTGTTCAGTGCTCTATTTAAACAATACCAATCGGTGTTATTTAGGTTTATGTCTGGGCAATCAATGTCGACGTAACTGGAATGGAGCAGTTTTTGCCTGAAGATGACCTAGTGTACCGTCGAAACTGATTGGTGGAAATAAACCTCTATAACGGCGATTGGTATTGTTTTTATTGAGTGTTGGTAAAAGTTAAAAGAAAGTTACAATTGAAAATGATTAAATTGCTCTGTGAGTGGTTATTGAGTCACAAAGTTCACGCAGCTCTATCGTGATGACGACGAAATGACACAGGATCTGTCGGCAGTAAAATGTATCCTCCTCCTAACCTGGTACGTGGTACACTCAGCGGTAGTACTACTCTTTCGTCATGTCCCTTTGGTGGTAGGGTGGAATACCGTAACTGAAACACACAAACATGCTACAACTGCGAACATCAATTGTACTGCTTCGAAACAATGTAATATTCACTGTCACTCGCTATTCATTGAAGTCATTTAGCTTTTAACACGTGTATCACCTCCGCAGGTTCACAGTTTTGTGAACTAATTTCACATGTAGTAAATACACACGTCAAAAAAAGTTTGCATCAGCTCGTTTCCGAGAGTTACGGACACTGTAAGAGAAAATTGGAATACAGATCAACACAAACATCATTTCCTCCCTTTTTATTGCTCATGAAAACTACAGATTTCATGTTGTATCACCGTGCAGGGAGACCTTTAGAGGTGGTAATACAGATTGCTGGACAGACTGGTACCCCTAATACCTAGTAGCAAGTCCTCTTGCCCTGATGCATGCCGATATTCGTGGTGGCATACTATCTACAAGTTGATCAAGGCACTGTTGGTCCAGATTTTCCTCCTCAACGGCGACTCGGAGTAGATTCCTCAGAGGAGTTGGTGGGTCACGTCGTTCACAAACATCCCTTTTCAGTCTAAAAAAATGGTTCAAATGGCTCTGAGCACTATGGGACTCAACATCTTAGGTCATAAGTCCCCTAGAACTTAGAACTACTTAAACCCAACTAACCGAAGGACATCCCACACACCCATGCCCGAGGAAGGATTCGAACCTGCGACCGTAGCAGGCCCGCAATTCCGGACTGCAGCGCCAGAACCGCACGGCCACCGCGGACGGCCCTTTTCAGTCTATCCCAGGCATATTCGATAGGGTTCAGGTCTGGAGAACGTGCTGGCCAGTCTAGTCGAACGATGTCGTTATCCTGAAGGAAGTCATTCACAAGATATGCACGATGGGGGCGGGAATTGTCATCCATGAAGACGAATGCCTGGCAAATATGCTGCCGATATGGTTGCACTATCGGTCGGAGGATGGAATTTACGTATCGCACAGCCGTTACGGCGCCTTCCATACCACCAGCGGCGTACTTAGGCCCCACATAATGCCACCTGAAAACATCAGGGAACCTCCACTTTGCTGCACTCGCTGGACTGTGTGTCTAAGGCATTCAGACTAACCAGGTTGCCTTTGCCTCCTTTTCCTGTTTAAGGCATTTGCGACACTCATCTGTGAAGAGAATGTGATACCAATCCTGAGCGGTCTATTCGGCATGTTGCTGGGCCCATCTGTTCCGCACTACATGGTGTCGTGGTAGCAAAGAGGGATCTCACCATGGACGTCGGGAGTGAAGTTGAGCATCATGCAGCCTATTTCGCACAGTTTGAGTCATAACACGACGTTCTGTGGCGGCATGAAAAGCTTTATTCAACATTGTGGCACTGCTGTCATGGTCCCTCCGAGCCATATTACGTAGGTAGCGCGTCGTCAACTGCAGTAGTAGCCCCTGGGCGGCCTGAGCGAGGCATGTCATCGGCAGTCATTGTCTCTCTGTATTTCTTCCATGTCCGATCATCATCGGTTTGGTTCACTCCGAGACGCTTGGACATTTCCCTTGCTGAGAGCGCTCCGATCGAAACGTGGTATTGAGCGGCTAGGGATGGCTAACTGCAGTCAACACGATCCGTGTACCTCCTTCCTGGTGGAATGACTGGAACTGATCGGCTGTCCGACCTCCTCCGTCTAATAGGCGCTGCTCATGCATGGTTGTTTACATCTTTGGTCAGGTTTAGTGACATCTCTGAATAGTCAAAGGACTGTGTCTGTGATACAATACCCAGTGTCAACGTCTGTCTTTAGGAGTTCTGGGAACCGGGGTGATGCAAAACTTTTTTTTAATTGTGTAGTTTAAACGTTTCTTTCGTCACTGTTAACTATTTCATGCGGGTAGAAGTTAATTATGTTGCAGATAGAATCTCAAAGTTCATTAGTTTCTGCAATTGCTTCATCATAGCGAAGTTACTAAATCTTTAATTAGTCGTAACTCCGTAAATAAACATTTGCGGACCTATATTTACATTAACTTTTTTCTTTAGTTTTACTTGTAGGATAACATATTAAAATATTTTCATATCTTCGTGAATAACCTTGTAGATACTGGGTGCGGCAGCGTTCATAGTACGATATAAAACACACACCATCAGTCAGTAACTGTAATTTACTTATTACCTCTTATGTCAATTAATAGTTAAATGTATGCCATTTACGAATGTGTGAGTCATTGTCCATTGCGTGGATTATCTTATGGATATGACTTCTGTCAAATGATGCCCCATCTGCACAACACATTTATGTAGACGACGTTGGAATCTTTCCGTAACTCGGCGTAACGTATTCCATGGGACGTTGCCGGCGGCAGTTCTGATGCGATCTTTCAACTCAGGAATGGTGCCAGAACGTGTTCGAAACACTTCTCACTTGAGGTAGCACCAAAAGAAAAAGTCTACACGTGGAAGGTCAGGCGAGCGAGGCGGCCAGGAAATGTCACCGAAACAGGAAATTAATCTACCGGGAAATGTCTGTCGCAAGAAATCCCCACAAATTCTGGCCACCATTCCTGAGTTGAAGGATCGCATCAGCACTGCCGTCGGCAATGTGCCAAGGAATACGTTACGCCGAGTTATGGAGAGCTTCCAACGCCACCTAGATGAATGTGTTGTGCAAAGGGGGCATCGTTTGACAGAAGTCATATTCAAAAAGCAATCCACGCGATGGTCAATGACTCACACATTCGTAAATGGCATACCTTAAACTATTAAGTAACATAAGAGGTAATATATAAATAACAGTTACTGCGTATGGTGTTTTACCAATATCTTACTATGAACTCTGCCGCAACCTGTAGAAAACGGTGTAAATATTATAATGATGGATGAAGTAGCATCACTTTTGGCATTTTAAATAGTTACTGCAATTCTTGGATCTGTCATTCTTAATTATATTTACATGGATATATACCACACGAGAGTTCCTTGTGTTCCTACAAATTGACACAAACAAGATAGGCATGGAAAAGGAGGACTGAAGGTTTCGCAGATGCCCGTTTACAAGCTGCAACTACTGTGATTCATCGCCACGAAAGGTGCAACTTAAAATTACCTTCCCTGCGGTTCTTATTTATAAGTATTTGGACGTCCAGTATCTTCAGCCCTATGCATTGGAATTCAATATACAGCTATGCAACTTCTCCTAATAACTCCTCGAGGTTTATTCTTCGCAGTTGTGATTAAGTAAAGAAAAGTTTAGCAATTAAGCCAATTTTCTCCAGGGAAGAAGCTGCCTCCAGTTGATATAATTGTATTCTGGTGTTCTGCAAGTATTTTCTCGGTAAGTGGCCGCTGGAGGACGTCTCGTGGAACATTCTGTAGGAAACTACAAGACCAGTACTATTAATCCTTTGGATTTAGTGCCGTAACCGACCTACAACAGCGAAGCCTCTCGCGTGTGAATTCTGTCCTAAGGATGTGACAAATGGCACTGAAGTCAACATTTAAATACTAAATAATTAAAACAGATTAAGTTGTTGTGTTAATTTTGTTTCAATTACTGTATCAGAAAACTGTTATAGAACTCTTAAATACTGGATTACACTTTTCTTTGTGTATTATATTTTTTAAGAGAGTCTGCAAATTTTAAGCACTAAGAACATAATGTTTTCTCTAGAGACATTTACTTTCTTACTTAAAGTATCCTTTATGCGAAGTAGTGAACAACTGAGTTTTAAGCAACCGACACTGTGGAGTCAAGTCGCTGATACTACGTTGGCGAATCGGAGTTTATTGCCGGGACACAATTCACAATGTACGTATTTTTTAAGTTACTGGCTTATGGAACGTGACCACCCAGACATATCAAAACAAGAAATATTATATTGCAATTGGTTTGACAATTAATGATAGAAATTATTTTGATTCGTAAGCTGCTGTGATGTAACATAGGATTAAGGAAGGGCTGATTAGACATAAAACAAGATTTACAATCAGAGTGTAAGAAAACTAGTAAAAAAGACGAAAACGGAACTCGGTATAAACAAAAATCCTTCTTGTAGCATAATAACAAATGATAAATCGGCTATGGTACAAAATGCAGTATTTCCAATTCAGTCCACGTTAATGACTATAGATTTAAATTAACATTAAAATGTTCTTTGTGTGTTCTAGGTCCGAACGCTGTTGCAGAGGCAACGGAAAAAGCATGCGAAGTTCAGAAGAACGCGAAATCCTGAAGATGGGCTAAAATTGACAGACGCGCGAAATTTGGCACGTACTTCGATGCGAGATGCCTTTAATAGGTTCCACAACGAAACATTGTCTCGAAATTTGGTAGAAAATCCAAAGAAATTCTGGTCGTATGTAAAGTACACAAGCGGCAAGACGCAGTCAATACCTTCGCTGCGCAGTGCCGATGGTACTGTTATCGACGACTGTGCCGCTAAAGCGGAGTTATTGAACGCAGTTTTCCGAAATTCCTTCACCAGGGAAGACGAATGGAATATTCCAGAGTTTGAAACACGAACATCTGCTAGCATGAGTTTCTTAGAAGTAGATACCTTAGGGGTTGCGAAGCAACTCAAATCGCTTGATACGGGCAAGTCTTCAGGTCCAGATTGTATACCGGTTAGGTTCCTTTCAGATTACGCTGATACTATAGCTCCCTACTTAGCACTCATATACAACCGCTCGCTCACCGATAGATCTGTACCTACAGATTGGAAAATTGCGCAGGTCGCACCAGTGTTCAAGAAGGGTAGTAGGAGTAATCCATTTAACTACAGACCTATATCATTGACGTCGGTTTGCAGTAGGGTTTTGGAGCATATACTGTATTCAAACATTATGAATCACCTCGAAGGGAACGATCTATTGACACGTAATCAGCATGGCTTCAGAAAACATCGCTCTTGTGCAACGCAGCTAGCTCTTTATTCGCACGAAGTAATGGCCGCTATCGACAGGGGATCTCAAGTTGATTCCGTATTTCTAGATTTCCGGAAAGCTTTTGACACCGTTCCTCACAAGCGACTTCTAATCAAGCTGCGGAGCTATGGGGTATCGTCTCAGTTGTGCGACTGGATTCGTGATTTCCTGTCAGGAAGGTCGCAGTTCGTAGTAATAGACGGCAAATCATCGAGTAAAACTGAAGTGATATCAGGTGTTCCCCAGGGAAGCGTCCTGGGACCTCTACTGTTCCTGATCTATATAAATGACCTGGGTGACAATCTGAGCAGTTCTCTTAGGTTGTTCGCAGATGATGCTGTAATTTACCGTCTAGTAAGGTCATCCGAAGACCAGTATCAGCTGCAAAGCGATTTAGAAAAGATTGCTGTATGGTGTGTCAGGTGGCAGTTGACGCTAAATAATGACAAGTGTGAGATGATCCACATGAGTTCCAAAAGAAATCCGTTGGAATTCGATTACTCGATAAATAGTACAATTCTCAAGGCTGTCAATTCAACTAAGTACCTGGGTGTTAAAATTACAAACAACTTCAGTTGGAAGGACCACATAGATAATATTGTCGGGAAGGCGAGCCAAAGGTTGCGTTTCATTGGCAGGACACTTAGAAGATGCAACAAGTCCACTAAAGAGACAGCTTACACTACACTCGTTCGTCCTCTGTTAGAATATTGCTGCGCGGTGTGGGATCCTTACCAGGTGGGATTGACGGAGGACATCGAGAGGGTGCAAAGAAGGGCAGCTCGTTTTGTATTATCGCGTTATAGGGGAGAGAGTGTGGCAGATATGATACACGAGTTGGGATGGAAGTCATTACAGCATAGACGTTTTTCGTCGCGGCGAGACCTTTTTACGAAATTTCAGTCACCAACTTTCTCTTCCGAATGCGAAAATATTTTGTTGAGCCCAACCTACATAGGTAGGAATGATCATCAAAATAAAATAAGAGAAATCAGAGCTCGAACAGAAAGGTTTAGGTGTTCGTTTTTCCCGCTCGCTGTTCGGGAGTGGAATAGTAGAGAGATAGTATGATTGTGGTTCGATGAACCCTCTGCCAAGCACTTAAATGTGAATTGCAGAGTAGTCATGTAGATGTAGATACTGAGATAACTGTTTCAAAAGTCATTGATAGGGAATTGAATATCTGTGTAGGTCTATCTGTCCAGATAGAACAGGAGAACCAGTACTCAGACTCTTAAGTATAGGAGGTATATACTGATATACATTTGGAGGCTGAGAGTTCCATATTCTGAATAGTAGTACCCCGAGAGATAGTCAGTCATTTGGTCCTTGTTTTCCCTCTGGCACTGTAGGTACTAGCAGCATTAGTTTAGCAGCACAGGGAGCTATATGTTGAAGTTGGCACTGTAGACGGACCAGTACAATACCTTTTACTCTCCTGTGTCGTTGGATGCTAAAATTGTTTGGAGATTGTTTGGGAACTGATGACCAAGAGCCCGTATATTATTTGCAAGGACTTTTCTGTGATGTGTGTTCCGAGAGCGTTGCAGAAATATATGGCTACGATCTTATTCTTCACCTCACACACGTAGAAGGATGGCGTTCAAATTGATCCCATAGATGTGATTGTTAAATTTATAATGATTAAATTTCAGGTGCTCTACAATTGTCGTGAAGCTCCTTGATGGTTGTGCCTTATTACAGCGTGGTGCTCTTGGAGTCATGAGATAAACTAGTACGTAGTAACCGCCTCTGATTTTTGACGTCCGTGACCATTCCTCTTGCCAAGACAAAAGCTTTCTCGGCGTGAATATCATATTTGTGAGAAGTGTTTACTACATTTGAAAGCTCCATGCCTGTTCGCCCGTACACATCTCCGCAGCCGTAGTTCACCCCATCAACTACGGTAACTGGAGCGCCTCCGTTGCCCTGAGGGTACGGTCATTTTGCCACGTACGGTAACTTTAACTGACGGCAGCATGCGAACAGTTTACTAACGTAGCCGTACCGAAAATGCTTTCTCCCTAGGCCCGAAAACCAATGATCATGCTCTTTTGGACATAGCATAAATTGCTCTATTTTCGCATTTTGATAACGACTGCACCGTTTTCTGCCTCTCCCCTCCCTCGTGACACACTTTATATACCCTCCAACGCTACTGCTGCTACCTGCCGTCTGTCAGTGGTTATTACTCTTTGACGTCGAACATACGCGCTGGTCACATTAATGTGGCTCGGCATGTGTATAAGTAGCGGAAGAAAGAATCATTCTAGATAAGACATGGTCCGTAAAAGGGTAAATCCACTGAGATAAACAACCTCGACGAAGCTCAGATGTCGTGGCCCGGCAACTGTGAACTAGAATCTCGGAAACGTTAAGTTCGTTGAGGTTTTGCGCTCTATCGTGTCGAGCACCAAGGGGAAGGGGTTGAAGGACGGTGAGACCATGAATAGAAGACAGAGATGTCCACGACTTATCACAAGGCGTGGAAATCGGCTGCTTCCCCAATCTGTAACGTAGGTTCTATGCTGATGTGTGGGAGATCTTACGAAAGAGTAATATGCTGGTGCTGGCACAAGAGTTTAGGATCACATTGTACATCGCATGTTCTTTAAGATGGGACTCTGCAGTAGACGACCCCTACATGTTCCTGTGTTGATCCAACGCTACGGTTCATTATGGTTTCAGTGAGGACATTCCAAGTGAACACGTAAAAGATGTCGAAATTAGTATACTATTTACACATTTTAAGGAAACGGCGTTCACTTGCAGTACAATCATTGTAAGCACGAAAAGGGCTGTGTGCAGGTGGTTGTTGAAGCCCATCGGAATTTTAACTCTGTCGTCAATAAATCCCTAATGATATTTACTGTTTGCAGAGCTTCCAGGGATGGAAGAAAAGGCAGAGCGAACTTTAATTAGAAAGGCAGTAGAGCGCAACTTGTCGGGTACAAGGTCATTATAGACCGTGAACAAGTTGTGATTCGAAAAAATATGGCGCTGGTAACTGATCGAAGTATTTCAAAGGAAATCATCCACATATTCTCCTAAAACGATTTACAGAAACTACGAAAAATCTATATTTGGATGACTCGAGGGATATTTTAATCAGAATCAGTTCAACGTCCATCATCGACGACGAGGCATTTAGAGACTGGGCACAAGCCTGGGATGAGGCATGACGAGTATGGGAGTCAACAGCACCCCATCCAATGTACATTCCCGTTATTCGCCTTAAGCTGTTTAAGGAAATGTGGATGGCTGGGCGAGGATTCGAACCACCGTACTTCCGAAATCTATTCCGGTGTCTAACCACTATGCCAAGTGGTTTTCTCTACAAAGGACGGCGTATTTCATAATGTTTCTACTGACGATAGAGCTCAGTCCATAATTTCAATTTAGTCCTTCCTGAAAAATACGAACTCAATTTCACAGCTGTCGAAATCTATCCATTCGTCACAGAAGGTTTTTTTTTTTTTTTTTTTTTTTTTTTTTTTGACACAAGTTTATTTACTCCTCGTGGTTAGTGAGTCGAGTAAACTCGAAGATCGTCTGACGGACACGACAGTTGCTCAATTAAAAGATACTGTTTCAGATATCTTAGTTTTTGCATTGGCCAAGCACATTGACAGACATGCTGACTGTGTTGACCTTTTTATAATACCAGTGCAATTCAAGACTCTTCTAAAGAATTCATTTTCATCCACTTTATACGAGACTAGTTTAATATATTCATCACAATCACTATTTCACCTTTTCGAAGATAACGAATACAAATAACCTCTTGTATCCCAGTAATTTATGTGGTATATTTTACGGCAGGGGAAATCAACATAATATTTTCCATTATTTTTCTTTTTACCATCGGATTCATCCCGCTGGTGTTACGTCCGCTTCGTTGATGTTTGTCATGTATGTAACCCACATCCGATCCACAGAAGAAAGTCACCTCAGAATGTAGTTGCATGTTTTTTTTTTAAACGGCCAACACTTTACTGAGAGTTCACTTTTTTAATTTGTAAATATGTGCCCATAATGTCCGAAACTTTCTCGTAGCTGTAGATAATTATTCTGGCAAAAGAACTAGTTCTCTTTCTTGCCTTTGATATAAAAATGGTTTAATCCCTTCCTCACGCCTTTGATATTTGATTATACAGTTCATTTACGCACTGTAACTATGTCATCATCAGCTATTGAAGTTTTTGGACACCTTAAAAGTGTAACAGTTTCGACAGAGATACCGCACGTTACAATTCAGCATCATATTCTCACGAATGTTGAACATATTGGAACGGACACTTTATTATCTTTCATAAACTATGGACTTTTTTGGTGGCAACATCTTCTCTGAGCAAGGTTATTATCACTTCCCCTTCCTCTCAGATATACTTCAGCATTGCTTGACGATAAAGAGAGTAGGTGATCTAATTTAGCAAGGGTGCTTCAGAGGGACAAAGAGACTGTTATCAAATTGTATACAACAGTGATGACATTACGAGCCACCGAATGTATCGGCTGTGCACAGGCTAATTAATGAATGTAAAGAAACCGATTCTACTAGGAACGAACAAACTACGATGACCCAATATGACCTGGGCAGCCATACAGTCGGGGGTATCAAGGATATCATTCCTCGGTACGTTAACATTTATCGTCATAAATCGATCCTTTATTACTCTCACAAGTTCTGGTCGTCATTGAAGTGAATTCTATCAGAAGATGCCAAAAGTTATCATTACACATTTAAGGGTATTTAAGTCGCTACAGGAAGCGAAAGCAATGGGCCACTAGAAACTGGTGCAGTATGTTCAATAATTGAAACCAGTAAGAATTCTTCACACAGATTTGCCTTCAAGTCGATTTGCTCATGGACTCATGTGATGCCTATGGGGAAGAGAAAATTCTAAAAATCATCCACTCCAAACAAATGCAATCACGGAACCCGGCGACGTGTTCTAGAAATATAATGGTTTGCGGTTTTCTTACGGTAGGAAAGGGCATCTTAATGCAGTGCACTGAACTCGTGGCACGAAAACGATTTCTCGGTTTTCGCGGTCACAGGTGTGTCAAATGGATTCTCAGGATTTACAGGACCACCTGTCACGCAGTTGCTGAGAAAATCACTTTTCTGCGCGAAAAGTAGGCGTGCTAACTCAAGTCGGGTAGAGAAGACAAAACTGATCATTTAGTTTCAGCGATTTAGCATGTAATGACTCTTTTATACAACTGTTAGACAGATAACCGGTTTATGAGAACGAACCTCCAACTTCGCAAAATTTAAGTCAGAAGATGCGACACAAGAACGGTGAAGCCAGTAAAAAAAAAAAAGAGTTTAAAAATACAGCACCGTTTCACGAAAACAGTGCGTACATGAGTAAGAAAGGCGTTCACGTGTCATCCAATGAAGCTTCATGATTACATGAGACAAACTTAAAACGTTATGCTTCGCAAACTGTTAAAATATAAATTATTTAAAAATTTTAAGTACAGTGTACGCTAAATAATGCTTTATATTTGCTAATACATTTAGGGATTTAGAATAAGTTGTGTGCAATTTGTTTACTTGTGGATACTGGTTTTCTGATGAAACTGAATCAGTAAGTTTCCCTATTTCAACTGTGCTGTCGAACTGATTGAAAACGGATGCAATGTCCGCAACAACTTCTCCGCTTATGCATCTAAGTGGACACCAAAGTTTCCATAAATCTGAAAAAAAGCATTGTTCTGGCGGATTGTAAATTAAATTACTTTATTCGCGGCCGACCGTAGTGACCGTGCGGTTCTAGGCGCTACGGTCTGGATCCGAGCGTCCGATACAGTCGCAGGTCCGAATCCTGCCTCGGGCATGGATGTGTGTGATGTCCTTAGGTTAGTTAGGTTTAATTAGTTCTAAGTTATAGGTGACTGATGACCTCAGAAGTTAGGTCGCATAGTGCCCAGAGCCATTTGAACCACTTTATTCGCAAGACCCATTCTCAAGTGGACCTACAGAAAACAGAAGCGGACACATCATCCTAATCTCGTCAAACAATCGCGAGTTTTACATATTTAGGCTTAACACGTTTATCAATGTTCATTATTTTGAAAAGCATAGCTATACAGCATGTATCACTTACACACACTTGCTCCAGTTACTGGAACTCATGAGCAAGTATGCACAAACGTGATTTATAGCTATGCATTTCAAGCTAATCAACGTAGACGACCGCACTGTGCACAGATACGCATGGCACGCGATTTTTGGACAAGAGAAGGACGAATTATGCACATGAGCTGCTTGCCCTAGATGCACTTGACGATAGACCGTGCCTGAACCCAGCGATGCGAAATAAAATAATATAATGTACAGTGGTAGAACGATGTTCCTCTTGATGTTCTGATCATTGGTCGAATTAAGTAATAGTTACAGAATGCTTTAAGGAAGTATCCACACGTAAGCAGAAATTATTGATTTCTACAGTGAACATACGTATAAAAATTATGTGATCCTGTAGCATTATCTCAGTCTTATTTCTTTTAAGACGTTTAGATTATTTGTGGCGTACCGATTGTGTATGCCATCTGACACCTTAGTAAGTATTATTTCTCACTGTGGAATATGGAACTTACCACTCTTGATGTAGTCGTTACTGTACGTGTGATTTGCGAAGGTTAAGAACACTCTTAGTGCATGAAATGATGGCAGTTCGAGACAGCCACGGTGTATGTTACTTATCTCTCTGACCTCTCTCTCTCTCTCTCTCTCTCTCAATTTACAATGACAGTCACGAAATATATTCACTATCGCTGCATTCCAAAAAATAAAAAAATTAAGAGGGACTTTCATTTTTTTTAAGGGAAACCCTATGTGTTAAACTATGTACGCAGATTTACAAGAGAGGATATCGCTCACTATTTACTGCACCATTTTAATGTTGTCCTCACAGGACGTAATTAGCTTTAGATCTGAACCGTAATATAACAAAAAAAGTTGCTAACGACGGGGATAGCCGAGATAGCAGTGCAGGTACCACTCTCTTTAATACTGATTCTCAGGAAATTCAGATTGCATAGAACACTGAATTAACGACAGGTTCTATTTGAATACTCAAAGAATCATACACTGTCTGTTATATGCCAAAGATATGATCGTTTTGGAGAGAACTGGAAACAGCTTGAGCAACAATGTATACATAACATCTAATGACAATATCCAAAAACAAATTAAAAGGTATATCTTTTAACCGGATACAATCAAACAAGCTCGGACGAATGTAAGAACTCTAATGTCTAGGATGTATTTCAACTGTTAAATGTAATATTCACACAAAAAACAGTAAGTCTAGTGAGATGTGTAGTACACCCCCTAGCTTCTAGAGAAGCAAGACACAGATATGAAATTGTACAAAATGACGGCGATTTCAACAACGTTGTACTAAAAATGGCTCTGAGAACTATGCGCCTAGAACTTAGAACTAATTAAACCAAACTAACCTAAGGACATCAAACACATCCATCCCCCAGGCAGGATTCGAACCTGCGACCGTAGCAGTCGCTCCGCTCCAGACTGTAGCGCCTAGAACCGCATGGCCACACCGGCCGGCCGTTGTACTAAAGCCAAAAGTGAACACTGTAAATCATTGCTGGTGGAGTTGTCACTAATGATGATCATATGATTCAAATGGCTCTCAGCACTATGGGACTTAACTTCTGAGGTCATCAGTCCCATAGAACTTAGAACTAACCTAAGGACATCACACACATCCATTCCCGGGCAGGATTCGAACCTGCGGTCGTAGCGGTCGCGCGGTTCCAGACTGTAAAACCGGTCGGCCACCTCGGCCGACACCTATGATGATCAGTTGAGGTCTAAGAGTGCTATCTATGGGAGACATGGTCAGTAACGGAGATATATATGCAATGAGTTTAAATTCTGTAACATTCTAGGTAAAGTAATAGCGTACAGGAGACAAGTGACAAAAAGGCAGCTCCCATTAAAAACATGAACGTCTCTTTCTACGTCACGAGGACCGTGGAGGCTTGAGGAAACTATAGTCACACGATCAGCCTACAAGCCGAATCATTTGTAGGGTTTTCTGCTATTGTAAATAATTCACATTTCTGTACTGGGACGGAGATGAATGAACACACTGAAGGAGTAGTGAACTAGACTCATGACTCGGTGTTTAATTTTATCTGTGTGTTCACTTGTTAGTCAGTCAGTTTGCAGTGCTGGGACATTCGTATTTGAGATATACTAGCGTGCAGTTGAATTTTTCAGAGAATGAAATCTGTTTTATGTGAATCTGGGAAAAATTATCTGGAATATTTTTCCATGGAGAGGAAAACTGATACAGTATTATATTTTCTTGCTCTTTATACTGGAAGATCTTGAAGGAATTTTAATGGTATGTTTGTAATTTTTGTGTCGAGATATTTTCTTAATTGCTAGAGTCTACTAATGTAGTGCTATCTTTTTCTCAATAAATACAGTTTCATTTCTGAAAAACGATTGTCATTAAAGTAAAACCCGCGCAATGACTCATAGTGAAGTTCTTAATTCTTATCATGTGTGCATTGCACACGAAGCAACAATTTGTAACAAAATTTTTTGGAGTAATTATTCATCTTTAGCTGCTGCATCTGATTGTATTAGCTTTAGAGAAAGTCAGTACTCCAGATACAAAAAACAATATTCTGAGAAATAGGTAAGTCACTTTTATTTCGTAGTCGATCCGACCTTGCATTCTTGAGCAAACAGTGTATAGTCGGAATTGGCAGGTGCCGTTTTAGCAAGCAGATTAGTTTTTAGTGAACAGTCATTTTCTTCCTAGAAGAGTATTAATTTATTTTTGTGCATATTCTCAGTCTGAAACAGCTCTTGGTATGATGCATCGTTCACAATATGCTTCGGTACTGATATTTAATTATATAGTTTTTATTGAGCATGCAATTCACTTCCTTCGGCAGTCGGTTAAATGCATTTTATTTATAACAAATTGTGCAGTTCATGAAGTTTAAAGTTTTATTTCACAATGTTCATATGCACAACAAATGGTCGACAAACAGTCAGTCTCCCTCAGCAAGTGATTACGTTATCTAAAGTACACGTTACATGACAGGAAAGTTTTTTGAATCAATGGTTCAGTTTTCGTATATACAGACAAAATTTTATAGAAAGCTCACACTTTCAACGGAACTAATGATTACGACAAGTTTAACAAAAATTGTAAGAGGTATTACACCGAATTTACACAAATCCATGCTGGGCTGTCCAGAATCACGTTCACAGAAACGAGAATCATTTAATATTCATAAATATCTTTGTCGACAAAGCTTGTGTCCTCGAAATCTTCGAGTTTCCAGTCCCCGCGAGAAACTACACAAACAGCCCATTGTCTGCATGCACTCCACCACAGTTATTTTTAGTCAAAGCTATGAATTTTGCTGCGCGGTAAACAGTCGTTCCCTCTTGAACGTGCTGAATAACGGAAGGAATCACGCCACAGTCTCTTGTCTCATGAATATGCATTTATTCAAACAATGCAACTAATTAGCACTGACCGACTTTGCTTAGAAAGTCGTTACCTGCAGAACGTTAGTGGAGTGCCCTTGGAGATCGAAGGCTACACCAGAAGTAGTTATGCGTTGCGGGCGATAGTAAAGTCTAGATAATCACCATAGCTGATCTCATCCCTCCTATACTAGCGTCAGACTTAAACAGCGTCGATTATCACACTATATTTCTGGTTCAGGATAAGCCTGCTACTTTGCTCTGAATTATCTACGAGATAGAATGTGGCTCTTGAACAGTTGTAAGCGCTAATAAAGCTTGTCTTAAACACTGTTATCCACGCATACATGCAAATAAAAGCCATGTATAATGCAGTGCAAACGCTCGACAGCATGTGACCGCTTCATCTACATACTCCATCTTACTTTCTGGACATTAAACGTTTTGGGTATCGGAAATTAAAATGCAATTTAAATGCACGAATGTACATTAAAATTATAGAAAATTGCATTACTTCAACACATCATGGTGGTCTACGTTGATATCACACGTTACTACGTTGGAACTCTAATCTGAGACAGCCCCTTAGAATTCTGCTGGTGAGATAAATTGTCTCCTTCAGCATTTGACGGACTTCGGGAAGAACGACGATTAGGTAAGTTTCTTTGCCATCAATTACACGTTAATGTAACGGTTGAAATACCGAGATTGTCCGCGATTTCTTTTGAAGTAGTTACGTGTAATTAATTATCATCATTGTGATGCAACAGCTGACTGTAAACGCTAAACTTATACATTCCTGTGGCTCCCCTCGAGAGAGCAAATGACCTCCATGTCACATCACTCCTCTAGTCTCGGTGGTGGTACCAGTTCGATGAGGATGAAAGCACTGAGTTATCCCGCACCATCCTGAAGTCAATGAGGTATCCCGCACCATCCTAAAGTCAAGTCATTGACGTTTAGATCCGGTAGATTTACCAAATAGTGGCAGTTTACTAAAGAAAGGGCAGCAGTCAGCATTATGTTTGCAGAAGTTATTTTATTCACAAGACCAGTTTCGGCATCTCATTAATGAGATCTTCAGGCGCTATGGAATCCATCTATAGTGAATCACAGATCGACGAGTGCATAACTGAAGCCTTCAGCATCTGGATTCCACGATTTTTTTGTGGGGTGTGTACTGCGAAGACCTGAGTTGCTGTCAGCTTGAGTTGTGTGCTGTCCCCAGTGGAAATGTTGCAAAAAAACAAAAAAAAAAAAAACTCGGACGTAATATTTGAAAAACAAGTAAAATGAATGATAGATTTTGTTTCGATATTAAATATTGTATTGTGCGTGAATACTGACCGCTCAGGCGGTAGATAATTTTTCTTATGTATTATTATTATTATTATTATTGCTATTATATAAAATTCTGTTACAGACTTTCAAGTGCAAAGAATAGAAAGGATGCACTCTGACAATAATGGACGATGTAGCTGAAAAAGGACTGTCAGTTGTCTTATTTTATCTGTTGACTGACTCTCTCTCTCTCTCTCTCTCTCTCTCTCTCTCTCTCTCTCTCGTCTTCGGCGCGAGAAGTCAAACATATTGGCGAGTGCTTTTGAATGTAAGGTCAATTGTAATTTTAATTTGATAACTTATTAGTTTCATGTTAATATTCATTTTTTTTGTAACAGGCGAGCACTATCTCATGTCTGCTTTTTTTAAATATCTGTATTTCAAGTAATTCTCAGCGCAACAATTGCATCCGCCGCTGCAGCCCTAGACGCCATTTCGTGGCATTCTTAACTTATAAGTCTAACGGAAGAGAAGAATTCGTCCGCGTAAATTAGCATTTTATCCACAGCCGACAACGCGGCAGCAGAGGACGTAGTTTTGATTTTCATTTTCAGTTCAACGGCCGAGGTCCAGAGACACGACTCGGACAACAATGCATTATAAAAAATGGGTAAGAAATAATTATCTCTCGCGTGAATGGGCAAACGCAAATAATAATCAAAGAGCTCATGCTTGAGCAGAAAAGCTTAGCCGAAGCAAAAATATATTTAAAAAAAAGTTTATTTCATTTTTCAACTGAAATGTAACGTGTTTCAATATCAGTGTGTCTTACAGCTATGAACATGATTTATAATTTTTCTCAGGATTAACTTTTACCAAACAACCAATTATCCAAAAATCAATTTGATTTAAATTCAAAAATCGAAACCAAGAACCAAAGTATCAATTAGTTTGAGAAAAGCCCACCACGTTACGAAAACAAAATAAAAATAAATGTCTTTTTATATTTCCTCTCATTTAACGACGTTGTCTGTGTAATGCTACGAGTTACTGCTCGGGACTGTACCCCGTGGCATAATGCTCTGCTCCACAGCCGCCCCTAATGCGTCCCTACCTGTGCTTTATTTTCAATTAAAATGCTGCTGCAGTCCGTTCGAGTGCGGCGTTTTAGCTGCACATGGGCTCTGCTTACAATGCCAAGGACAAGCTTCCGATCGCTACAGGAACAGTCACAATAGCAACACACCTGAACAACACACCGGATGATGCAGAAATTTTGTTCATTTATGTATTTTACAAGAGAAGAGCAAGCTTCTTGAAGTGCCAGTCACTCTACGAATTCGCTTACACGTAAACATAAAAGTGACATTCAAGCACACTTGTACCACTCATCGTCTTTGAGATGAATGAATGTTTCGTAAGATTTTCAGGTAAATTCCAAGATAATACACTACTGGCAATTAAAACTCTTACACCGCGAAGATGACGTGCTACAGACGCGAAATTTAACCGTCAGTAAGAAGATGCTCTGATATACAAATGATTAGCTTTTCATAACATTCACACAAGGTTGGCGCCGGTAGCGACACCTACAACGTCCTGACATGAGGAAAGTCTCCAATCGATTTCTCATGCACAAACAGCAGTTGACCGGCGTTGCCTGGTGAAACGATGTTGTGATGCCTCGTGTGAGGAGGAGAAATGCGTACCATCGCGTTTCCGACTTTGATAAAGATCGGATTGTACCCTATCGCGATTGCGCTTTATCGTATCGCGACATTGCTGCTCACGTTGGTCGAGATCCAAGACTGTTAGTAGAATATGGAATCGGTGGGTTCAGGAAGGTAATACTGAACGCCGTGCTGGATCCCAACGGCCTCGTATCACTAGCAGTCGAGATGACAGGCATCTTACCCGCATGGCTGTAACGGATCGTGCAGCCACGTCTCGATCCCTGACTCAACAGATGTGGACGATTGCAAGACAACAACCATCTGCACGAACAGTTCTACGACGTTTGCAGCAGCATTGACTATCAGCTCGGAGACAATGGCTGGGGTTACCCTTGACGTTGCAACAAAGACAGGAGCGCCTGCAATGGTGTTCTCAACGGCGAACCTGGGTGCACGAAGGGCAAAACGTCATTTTTTCGGATGAATCCAGGTCCTTTTTACAACTTCATGATGGCCGCATCCGTGTTTGGCAAACCACGGTGAACGCTCATTGGAAGCGTGTATTCGTCATCGCCATACTGGCGTATCACCCGGCGTGATAGTGTGGGGTGCCATTGGTTCCACGTCTCGGTCTCCTCTTGTTCGCATCGACGGCACTTTGATCAGTGGACGTTACACTTCAGATGTGTTACGACCCGTGGCTCTAACATTCATCCGATCCCTGCGAAACCATGCATTTCAGCAGGATATTGCACGACCTCTTGTTGCAGGGGCTGTACAGGCGTTTCTGAATACAGAAAAGGTTCGACTGCTGCCGTGGCCATCATATTCTCCTAATCTGTCACCAATTGAAAAAGTCCGGTCAATGATGGCCGAGCATCTGGCTCGTCACAATACGCCAGTCACTACTCTTAATGATCCATGTTCACGCCATCCAAGCTCTGTTTGACTCAATGGGCAGGCGTATCAAGGCCGTTATTACGGCCAGGGGTGGTTATTCTGGGTACTAATTTCTCAGGATGCATGCACCCAAATTGCGTGACAATTTAATCACATGTCAGTTCTAGTGTGATATATTTGTCCAATGAATACCCGTTTATCATCTGCATTTATTCTTGGTGTAGCAATTTTAATGGCAAGTAGTGTAGTAAATGAACTTGTCTTATGTTTGGTCTAGGTTGTGATGGCTACACACGAACCCTAAGATTGGACAAGGGATAGTTGAAGAACGAGGTACACTGTTACTCATTAAAATTTAAGATCCATGAAAAAGGTATGCGTCAAACAGGCGTCGAGTATACTACACGTTTGGACGATCAAATGATTAACATTTCAGCCAAAATTTGCAAAGTATTGGGGAAGTATATGGGAAGATTACGCAGTGGGTTATTCGATTAACAAACTCTTTTGAGGGTTGGTAGCGCTGTCATATACTGTAAGGTTTCTAGTTTGTTTTTGGTATTAAAGAAATGTGAAGTGAGCACTATAGCTTCATTCACTGTGTCTTACTTCATATCTGCACTTTGTACATTTTTCAAACATTAGTAATCAATTGTCGATATGTTACGCCACAGAGGTTCGGAGTACAAGAAATGTGATCTTCAGTAGTAAGAAACGGCCGCGGTGGCCGAGCGGTTCTAGGCGCTTTAGTCCGGAACCACGCGACTGCTACGGTTTCAGGTTCGAATCCTGCCCCTGACATGGATGTGTGTGCTGTCCTTAGGTTGGTTAGGTTTAAGCAGTTCTAAGTTCTAGGGGACTGATGACCTCAGATGTTAAGTCCCAGAGTGCTCAGAGCCATTTGAACCATTTTTTCAGTCGTGAGCATTGTCTGTGAGAAGTAAATGAATGAGTCAGGTAGCCGTCATACTACAGAACGGTCTGGAAACAGGTTACAGCGCTTAGGAATATAGATGCAGAGGATGTTCAGTTTTGTAAATACGATTTGGTAATCACTAATTTGAGAGGTGTGAAAATTTTCAGGTTCTGTTGTTGCTGCATTGCTTGCCTGCACGTAATATCGGATACGTTTGAAAACGGAACGTTTTAGTGGGCTTTTTCTTTATTGGTTCTGGTTAGTTAGTTTCATTGCTTATACGCACGTAAGTGAAGTTATTTGTTCACGTAGCTTGCATCAGAAGTTATACAATTGCCTATTCTTATGCACGACAGTAATTAATTTCATGGCAGAGGCATATTTTTAGTAAGAAGTAATTTTTGTAAAGCTCGTTGTAATTGTCGAGGAAGGAATTAGAGTCTCAGTATTGTTTTGTTTTGATTACTATTCTGTTTTCATTCATATAGTCAATGCAGCCTCTACCATCTCCTCACGAAAATTTGGATTTTGTACTCCCTGGAACACAGTGATCATAACTGAAGCCACATGGTTAGAATATTTGCGTGCACTTGCACTGCACTGTGCAAGACTCTTTTTCATTTTAGCCGGTTTTCTGTTGCGCGCTATTTTTATGTTCATCACTTTCGAGCAGTACCGACCTTCCGTTGCCGCAGGTAAGCCGTGAAAATTAGTTTGGGCCAGTTTAACGTCATAGTCAGAACAAAGCAAGATAATTTACAGTTAGCTTTGCATTTCAGAATTGTCAGCAGATGCAGTTTAGATGAAGTCAATTAAGATTACGTTTATAATGCGGACATTCTCATCGTTACAGTGCAGGGTTACATTCGCGTATGTGTTATTTAATCTTTAAACCCGGCGGGCTCACACCTTTGAGAACACCAGCTGGTGGATGAGTCTTTGAGCACTACCAACAGAGACGTCCATTGGTGTAGCGTGGTGTTTGATTGTGATCTCACGCTCTCCTCGAACGAGAGTGTCCGCACGTTCCAGTATTCCAGGAGTCACAGCTGTGTGCGGCCTACTGGAAGGCAGAGGATGCGCGACTTTGTTACGATAGTTCAAGAGGCCCCTTCCAACGTCTTACCGTGTTTCGCTCGCTGACAGGTGCTTATACACATTCTGCAATATCTAGTTTTCCACCAGAAGGAGCCAATGACAGATCTCTGCTTGGAACGAACTTCCGCTACAGATGCTACTTTGAACGCTACTTACAACGCCGCAGCCTGCTGGAACTTCATGAACAACAGTGTCTTAAGCAAAAATATTCATCGATGTACCACAGCAAATTCCATGTTATATCACCCGAACCGGCTGAGGAAAGAGAGTATTGCTTTATTTATTGAACGCCCCTCGGACTACTTTTCGCTTTTCATGTCGTGAAAGACAGAAATTTATTACTTTTTCACTACGGACTCTATTCCCAGCACAGTTTGGAGACAGTATACAAATATACTACTGAATCTACTGGTAAAATTGTATCATTGCACAACAAATACTTCAGGAGATAAGATGTTACAGATATTCACGAGGGCTTTCTGAAAGTAGTGGCTCTGAGCTATTATCTAAAAACTCTTAAAAGTTCGTAAAATCATACTGATGTTACTAATGTAAGTCTTCATGCGTACATATTTGAAGCCCTCTCTAGCTAGAAATGTCCGAAATGTAGAATGCAACATGGCAGTGTGTAACGTAACTATGTCGATGCTTGAGAAACAGCGTGCTGAGACTGAGTTTCGAATTAGAAGACCCTGCCCACACGCTGAGCATCCTCTCCCTCAGCGTGACAATGCCAGACCGCATACCAGCGCTGCGGCATCTATAAAACAATGTGACGCCTTTTGTTCACTGTCATCGATCACGTTCCATACTGTTTTCATGTTTCCAGTACTTCAAGGGCTTTGTTGCCCCATCAGCAAAGTCCAAATATTCTACAATGACGGTATCAACAAACTGGTTTCTCCTTGGGACAAATATGTTGGTCGCCCGGACTTTCTGTTGAGAAGTAAGATGTAGACATGAACAACGATGTAGAATATTAACAGCGTTTGTTTTATTTGAAAAGCTTTGAGGGTTTTCAGATTAAATAGTCGGAGGTATTAATTTTCAGCACGCCCTCGTACATGTGTGAAAATCCTGTCTCTGTTTAAAACGGCCCGTTGTAACACTTCAACATTGGGCACGATGTTTAAACTTATTACCTCTACG
Organism: Schistocerca gregaria; assembly: GCF_023897955.1. Classification (NCBI taxonomy): domain Eukaryota; kingdom Metazoa; phylum Arthropoda; class Insecta; order Orthoptera; family Acrididae; genus Schistocerca; species Schistocerca gregaria. The sequence goes on from NC_064923.1 coordinate 333,745,975, forward strand.
CTACTAATTCGATTCGAAAAACACAGTGCAGACAGTACCTTCATGTATCACTGAATGTAGCTGCAAAATTATATCATATTATGACACATGGTACAGGGGATAAAGATTCATGAACATTGAGAGGCATGAATTTAGTAACCCCCTTCCCCCCCCTGGAAGGCGGCGCGTAGGTCTGCTCCGAAAACTGAAAGGTTGGCTGAATGAAGGCGGCGAGTAGGAGCAGGTGAGGTAAAACACGTCAGTACTGCATGTAAGTAAAAGTGGTTTACTGGAGGCTGAATATATACAGAGGCATACATAACTTTGTACAGATGAGCACAGTCTCAAGCTGAAACGAAGCGTCCCGGCAGTCTGCTCTTGATCAAATGGGGAGAATCTGGAGCGGAGCTCGTTGAGCTCACTCGCTCTGGCTAGAATGCGCTGTCGTCGGTATCTGTCGTAGTGCCAACCTAGCAGAGCGCACCTTCATTGTGGCATCATAGCTATCGGTACCACAATTTTTTCCTTAAAATGGAGTGCACGTCACTCATACCATAGGCATCTAGTGCTTAATAATGATAGCACTTAGTGACTTCCGACAAACGCTAATTCCAAACCCTTTCTAAACTTTTCTTCTCCCTTACAAGCTTACTGTCAAAATTTTAAGTGTCCTATCGTCCAGAGATCGTGGTGCCAGACGAATGTCTGCAGCGCTAATCAATACTACAGAGATTAGTGGGGGCTAGCTACAATCAGCAGGCACCACTGAAGACCACATCTCCCTCTCAAGACAGCAGCGCCTTCCGACTGAGGTCAGTACAGCGTCGAACATGCAAGAGCTCAGCTCCAGTTCGTGATGTCATTTGAAGCAGTCAACACCACAGCGTAAGACCAAAGTTAAGGTTTCAGATGAACTTGTAATGTTAAGTGTCGAACATTGTTCCTCAAGAGAACATGTTGTAAATAAAAGCATTAAGTGATACTTTACAAGTCCATAGCTGTTGTAAATCATCCAGTACTCCTGTGGCAACGAAGTGGATCGATGTTAAGTAAATCTTTCGTTCATTTATGCAATAAAGTGAACTAATATTTCATGTTTTTGTAGTATGAAGAGCTTTCTCCCAAAGCAATCACAGAAGCCACACTTATGACGGAACGAAAATAGTTTCTCTGCTCACAACAGCTGATTGTCAAGTTAGTAGGACTTTTGAAGGTGTAGTGCGTCGGGGTTCCATTCTTTAAAGAATCTAGGGTTTATTAATAAAGCAATATCATAAATTCGTTTGGAACGAATCATCAATTGCATTTAGCTCTGAGGAGCAGCAAATGACGTTCGTTACAGTTCAGCTTCACAAAGTAACAGACTCTGAGAGAAGCGCTTCGAGACGGGAAGCGGTTGCGCAGAGCTTGCTCAGTGTTTTCGGCTCGCCGCGGGACTTTGACGGCCCGCGTGCCGCTAACCAGAAGGCGGCGGGCGCGGATGTTTGGTCCGCCGGCGTAAACAGGTCGCCTGCGCAGCTGACCGCGGCGCCGCAGAAATTATTTATCCCGGACCCTTCTGCTGCCGCTGCGAGGGAAGGCACGCCCACCAAAATAAGTCGGTCGGCCGCATCTGCCTCCGCTCCGAGAGCCGCCGTCCTAGATGGCGCCACCAACTTCTCGTTCTGTGTGGAACGGAGAGGACATTTCGTCCCAAGCTGATCATAAATTCGCGGGGCATTGAAAATCTAATGTAACAATTTCATGTAAGTCTCCTCGGGTTTGCTGCCGGATCCTAAAATCAACTTGACTCGATATTTCGGCGATCCAACTGGTCGCCATCTTCAGGAAAACGCTGCTTTTGCTGATGAGTCCCGCTGAGAGCTGACGCCAGGTTGCGAATCGACGTCCTATATAGGCCACCGTTCAGTACACGGCGCATGCATATCGCACTCAAGGCCGCACCGAAGAACGTTCAGTTTTGATGTAAGATAATACAGGATTCCACGTCTTGCGAACAGGAAACACATTGTCTCAGTTGATTAAATTGTCAGCCAACCTAATTTCAATTGCCTCTTTATAGAAAATGTTCCAAAAACCGGAAGATTTGGCATCTATCACAGTTTCGTCAAATTTCATACCGTGTCCATCATTTAAGCAGTGTTCTGCTGCTGCCGATTTTTCCAGCTCTTGTTGCCTCGTATGACAGCGGTGTTCCACACTTCTGTCACGAACTGTGTGAATCAAACGGCTGATGTAAGTCTTTCCACATAGACACGGAATTTTTTATACACTGGGTTTCTTAAGGCCAAAATCATCTTTCACAGAGTCGAGTAGTGCCATAATCTTAGAAGGTGGGCGGAAGACACTCTTAATGTTAAAATTCTTCAATTCTTAAACGATATGCCTCCAGCATAAGAAAGAAAGGCCACCGATCTATGTTCCTCTTCATGAACCTCAAGCGATGGTTCAAGCTCCATAGGCCGACGAATCTGCTTTTCAGAGTACCCATTTTCCTTAGAAACAGCTATCAAATGCGCAAGTTCTTGGGTTAAGCTGTCTACGTCGGAAATGTCATATGCTTTGCGTACCAGATTCCTAAGAACGCCACTAAGTTGGTGTGGTGGATGACAACTCTATGACAACTCTTAGGTGTCATCCACCACACCAACGCAGTGGCGTTCTTAGGAATCTGGTACGCAAAGCATATGACATTTCCGACGTAGACAGCTTAACCGAAGAACTTGAGCATTTGATGGCTGTTTTTAAGGAAAATGTATACACCGACGAATCTGCTTCTCGAGCTATGGAGTTTGGACCATCTCCGGAGGTGTACGAAGAGGAACATAGATCTGTGGTCTTTCTTCCTTATGCTTGAGGCTTATCGATTAAGATTGGACGAACGTAAAGGACTTTTAACATTAAGAATGTGTTCCGTCCACCTTCTAAGATTAGGGCTCTGCTCGGCTCTGTGAAGGATGATTTGGAGCTTAGGAAACCCGAGGTGTATAAAATTCCGTGTCAGTGTGGGAAAGCTTACGTTGTCCGTTCTATTCACACAGTGCATGACAGGTGTGTGGAACATCGCCGTCATACGAGGCTACAACAGCCGGAAAAATCGGCTGTAGCAGAACACTGCCTAAATGAGGGACACAAAATGAAATTTGAGGAAACTGTTGTGGTTGCCAACATTTCCGGTTTTTGGAACAGTGTCTATAAAGAGGCGATTGAAATTAGGCTGGCTGATAACTTAATCAACAGAGACAATGGGTTTCCTCTTAGCAAAACGTGGGATCCTGTATTATCTCGCATCAAAAATGAACGTTCTTCTGTGCGGCCTTGATTGCGATATATCGTTACCAGCAGTGTTTCACTAATGGTGGCGCCACCTCCCTGTTTTGGAAGGAAGAAACCGTGATCGGTGGCGCATGCGCCGTATACTGAACGGTGGTCTGTATAGGACGTCGATTTGCAACCTGGCGTCAGTTCTCAGCAGGACTCATCAGCAGAAGCAGCATTTTCCTGAAGATGGCGACCAGATGGATCGCCGAAATATCGAGTCAAGGTGATTTTAGGATCCGGCAGCAAACCCGAACAGACTTTCATGACTTATTACGCCGGGAAGGCCTATGTAATCACATAATGTAACAATTTACTGGGACATTTTCGGTAGACAAAATGCCGAATTTGTTGCTGGAAATTTGAATATTCCCGTGTCAGTATTTATGGTTTCATGAAGTTCTGATAGGTGGCGGCGCTATACGTATCCTTCAGAACACGGTCTGTAACGAAAGTGTGCTGAAGGCAGGAAGTTGTGATTGGGTTTCTATTGGAGGAAAGCCAGAAGTTCGCAGATATTTACAGGCGCTTGCCCAACGTCGACGGCGACCTTGTAGTTAGCAAAAGCACGGTAAGTCCTTGGGCAAGGTGTGTTTAAATCATCGTAGCAGCGTCGGGGAAACCAGCTCTATCTCCCGTTTGCCACCTGCCCATACAGAGCTGCGACTCCTGCAATTCTGTAAATTGTAGGTGAAGGGGGAAGAAAGGAAAGGGAAGTAACTGATGATATCAACTGCATCGACACTGTGGAATCAGTAGCGACGAGTTAAAATGTCTGCTGAACTGGGATTTGCACCTCGGATCTCCTGCTTACGACGCAGTTGCGTTAACCACTACGTCATCCGGACACAGTGTTTATTGCAAATGCGCTAGCTATCTCGTCAGGGTACGCGGCAGCCGTACATTCCCACCTAGCGCCAGATACCCGCAGTCTCCGTTCATGTCCTCCATGCTAGCTAATTTTAGAGACCCGCTGGATGGCGAACAATATTGAGCATCCGTTCTGAAGACTGCGTATTCAGTGCCCATCGTGCGAATCGAATATGTGAACGCGTGGTGTCTGTTTTTGCAGACATGTCCGAAAGAACAGACGCCACGCCATCATATAATTGACTCCTGTAATGTTGGAACGTGCGGACATTCTCATTCGAGGTAGTGAATGGATCCCAATGAGACACCTCACTGAACAACTGAAAGTCTGTATTGGTACTGCTGACACACTCGTCCACCAGTTGGAGTACTCTAAGGCACGTGGCCGCTGGGTTCCCCGCCGCCTACCACAGGACCATAAAGAATGGCAACGAAGGGTCATCTGTACAGAGCTGCTTCTTTCTGACCGTGAGAATTTTTTATCGAACATCGCCACAAGCGATGAAACATGATTCATCACTTCCGACCTGAAACAAAGGGGCAATCCATGGCGTGACAATTCACCACCACTCTTCTTCAGAAAATGTTCAAAGCCGCACCCTCAGCCGGTTAAGTCGTGGCGACGATCTTCTGAGACACTGAAGGAGTTACTCTGTATGATTTCATCGATCATGGTCCAATAATCAACTCTTTGGTATATTGTCCTGCGTCTCGGTGCCCAAGAATAGCTCACAGAGCTTCAGTGGACTCTTCTTGCTCATCCAACCTACATCCTGGAAATCGCACTTTCCGATTTCCATCTCCTTAGCCCTATGACAGGCGCACTCCACGGGAAGCATTACATTGATGATGGGGTGATTATTGATGCAGCAAGATGTTGGCTCCGATTTCGAACAGTAGACTGATACCAGGCGGGCTACAGGCTCTCCCATTAATGTGGCGTAATGGCGTCACATTGAACGCAAATTATGATGAAAAATAGTGTTTTGTAACTAAAAGAGGTTCTAATAACACAGTGTATTGGAATCCTGAATAAAAACGACCTGCTCTCAGAAAAAGAATGTCTTACACTAACTATTGAACGCCCCTCGTAAGTCCACCGCAAAGAGAATCAGCGTCTCAAACACTTTTACTGACCATTTTTGGAACAATTGTAAAGTTTCCGGAATATCTGTGCCAAGTTGTGTTGACATACTTGTCGGAAATCTTATCGTCTTATTTGACCGGCAGTTTTTACCCGTTTTTTATTCATCGGATAATACGTTGACTACCCTGAAGTGTTTGATATCCGTATTAAAGGGACTACACACGCGTGAAAATTTTCGCTAACTATTGTGCCGGTTGGGCACATGGAACTAACAGTACATCCACGAATTAATCTGTTGCCTTTACACGAGTGAAAAGAGAAATACCATATAATCCGGATGAGACTAAAGCAGAACTGGAGTTTGACGTTTACTGTACTTCGAGGTTATTAAAAAGGAAGAGTTGTTAGATGTGGCTCATCTGGACAAGGATGGAAAATTAAGTAGCAATTTGCTTGAAGAAACGATTGCAGCCGTTCCTTGAAATGACTGAGGAAAATCAGGGAAACCTCAAACAGAAGAATGATGCTGATTGAAACCATTCTTCTATAGTGAATACGAACGAAACTGCTTCAACCATCTCGTTCGGCTTAAACAGAAGTATGTAGCCATTCAGTGTTATAGCTACAATGATAATGGAGAGAGGGTTCCTTTATTTTTCATGGAATTAACAGAAAAAATGGTTCAAATGGCTCTGAGCACTATGGGACTCAACTGCTGTGGTCATTAGTCACCTAGAACTATGAACTACTTAAAGCTAACTAACCTAAGGACATCACACACATCCATGCCCGAGGCAGGATTCGAACCTGCGACCGTAGAAGTCGCACGGTTCCGGACTGCGCGCCTAGAACCGCGAGACCACCGCGGCCGGCCATGGAATTAACACCAAAAGGTATAAATCTGAGTAGTGAACAACACTTTCTTCTTTTTCAGGATTTTCCGTTTCAAGCAAACCAGTTTTTTTACGAGTCTCCGTGTTTCTGACGTCACATCACCGATCTTTGTGTCATAAAAAGATGTAACTTTGCCGGTACATTCAGTTATTTAAACAGGTATTCCTCACGAAATGTGTCGTGTTTCGAGTTAGTAATAAACAGTAACGGTTAAAATGTGAAACCAGATCCTGAAGTTTTATTGAACAGGAACTATGTAGTAAGAAGTAAGCTTCTTTCCTTTCACAGATTTGTGGAGAATGTCGGCCAGAAACAACGTAGAAAAGATTTTAAACTATGTATAAAGGTTGTTAGAAGTAGCTTAGTGCTCTCGTTTTTAAATACTGGATGCTTTAATTACGCGGACACAAGACCTACGAGTGTTTCTATGTTTGATGCTTGACTGACTTATTGTGTTGAAACCTTAACGTAAGATGCTGTTTAACTATGAGTAGATTTCGATATGTTTAAATTTTTTAAATGTATCTAATACTTATTTTAAATACTGGAAATGAAAGTTTTGTCTCCCCAAGAAGTCGTTCGAGACAGTACCTATAATTTGATATTGCACCGCTTTAGTCATTTAGTAATATAGACATCTCACTGAGCGAAGCAGCAACAGACAGCATTAGCAAGAACAGTAAATTCAATGAAAGGAAATGCAACAAAAGTCAGGACCGTTAACAGGAAATCATATCATTAACACACACATAATAAGGTCGTAATAAAGTCAGAGTAAAGCTGAAAATAAATTTACCTAATAATATTTGAGGATTTCCGAAGCAGAGGGGAATTGGATTGATTTGGGGGAGGAGCCCAAACTCCGAGGTCATCGGTCTCACCGGATTAGGGAAGGATGGGGAAGGAAGTCGGCCGTGTCCTTTCGAAGGAACCATCCCGATAAAACCTAAATCAGGATGGGCCGGACGTGTTATTGAACCTTCGTCCTCCCGAGTGCGAGTCCAGTGTACTAACAACTGCGCCACCTCGCTCAGTCCCGAAATAGTTTTCTCTGTCAATATCACTGTCAAAGTGACAATCTCGGTCTGGAATTCCCGTACGCCACATAGTTTTGATCTGCGACAAAGTTGGACAAAGTAGAACGTAATATTCATTCTACTAATAGCTTTGTTTCGTATAGAGATTTCTGTAAGATAACGGGGAAGATTTTATGAGAGCTAACAAGAGGCAAATTAAGTTGCGTTGCTTGAACACACAGGAATCGTGAGCTGCATCTCAAAGAAAGTAGAAAACGGATGATAACACGAACCTATTTATAGTTTGATACATACAAACCGTATGAGAATTCTTCGCATTGGTTCTGAAGTAGCGAAAATTTTATGAGATTTTCTTGATGAGCGTGTCTAGGAAACTAGTGCAAATGTTCGGAGATTATGGAAAAAGGCAAATATACCGATTTCAAAAGGGGGCTCTATCATCGGGTCAAACGCAGCCGATGAAAAGAATTAAAATTTCAAATTTGCTGTAGTTCCGCTGACTGTGATAAATATTCAAATAGATACATTTTATAAAAACTTTGCTACTCTGAGCAAGGTGTTGCTCTCACAACATCTGTTCGATGTGGTGTTCGCATCCTCTCAATCAACAGTTTCGTAATAATCTGTACCATCGTAAGTGATCCACAATAATGCATACAGTAGAGTAGCAAGTACGGATGTTTTGAAACGTCCATGTTCATACTACGTAAGTTGTTCGCAAATTAACAGGAAGAATTTCGACAGCGCAATGGAGAGGACATCGCGTTTTATTTGTGCTGCTGTCCCGTCAAGTACACATCCCTTTTAAAGTACAAGTGGTTCCTTAAAGAAATTTTTGGCGCAACTATCAGCAAGATACTCACTTCATTGCAGTCTGTGATCGTCTCATTTATAGACTACTTTCATGGTGGGAGGCCTCGTTTACGGAACTAATGGTAAGAGAAAAAATTGGCCAGGTGCGAGTAGGACTCACGCACTGAGGGTCTCGTACGAACTTAAATACCGGTATGTACACACACCAAAAAATGTTATTTATATGTATTTGCAAACAGTTCATCTACACTCCTGGAAACTTTATTGACACATTCCTGGGGTCAGATACATCACATGATCACACTGACAGAACCACAGGCACATAGACACAGGCAGCAGAGCATGCACAATGTCGGCACTAGTACAGTGTATATCCACCTTTCGCAGCAATGCAGGCTGCTATTCTCCCATGGAGACGATCGTAGCGATGCAGGATGTAGTCCTGTGGGACGGCTTGCCATGCCATTTCCACCTGGCGCCTCAGTTGGACCAGCGTTCGTGCTGGACGTGCAGACCGCGTGAGACGGCGCTTCATCCAGTCCCAAACATGCTCAATGGGGGACAGATCCGGAGTTCTTGCTGGCCAGGGTAGTTGATTTACACCTTCTAGAGCACGTTGGGTGGCACGAGAAACATGCGGACGTGCATTGTCCTGTTGGAACAGCAAGTTCCCTTGCCGGTCTAGGAATGGTAGAAAGATGGGTTCGATGACGGTTTGGATGTACCGTGCACTATTCAGTGTCCCCTCGACGATCACCAGGGGTGTACGGCCAGTTAGGAGATCGCTCCCCACACCATGATGCGGGGTGTTGCGCTGTGTGCCTCGGTTGTATGCAGTCCTGATTGTGGCGCTCACCTGCACGGCGCCAAACACGCATACGACCATCATTGGCACCAAGGCAGAAGCGACTCTCATCGCTGAAGACGACACGTCTCCATTCGTCCCTCCATTCACGCCTGTCAAGACACCACTGGAGGCGGGCTGCACGATGTTGGGGCGTGAGCGGAAGACGGCCTAACGGTGTGCGGGACCGTAGCGCAGCTTCATGGAGACGGTTGCGAATGGTCCTCGCCGATACCCCAGGAGCAACAGTGTCCATAATTTGCTGGGAAGTGGCGGTGCGGTCCCCTACGGCACTGCGTAGGATCCTACGGTCTTGGCGTGCATCCGTGCGTCGCTGCTGTCCGGTCCCAGGTCGACGGGCACGTGCACCTTCCGCCGACCACTGGCGACAACATCGATGTACTGTGGAGACCTCACGCCCCACGTGTTGAGCAATTCGGCGGTACGTCCACCCGGCCTCCTGCATGCCCACTATACGCCCTCGCTCAAAGTCCGTCAACTGCACATACGGTTCACGTCCACGCTGTCGCGGCATGCTACCAGTGTTAAAGACTGCGATGGAGCTCCGTATGCCACGGCAAACTGGCTGACACTGACGGCGGCGGTGCACAAATGCTGCGCAGCTAGCGCCATTCGACTGCCAACACCGCGGTTCCTGGTGTGTCCGCTGTGCCGTGCGTGTGATCATTGCTTGTACAGCCCTCTCGCAGTGTCCGGAGCAAGTATGGTGGGTCTGACACACCGGTGTCAATGTGTTCTTTTTTCCATTTCCAGGAGTGTATTTCGGTAATCGGGAATGTTTGCCTGTTACTGACATTGATACTGACAGGATATCGGTCCCAGGAGTACCAAGAGGTCCGAGAATGTTTTAATTTCAATAATACGAGTATAAGTGTGACATAAAGACATCCAGGATGCAGATGACCGTTGTTATAATAATGAGTCGTTCTCCATTCATGCTGACTTGGTTGCAATGGTAAAACTAAAAAATCAGACAGGGGATAAATTTATTGTTCACATGACGATTTCGGAATTTATCCATCATCGTGTGATATACTTACAGTTTTACACTTTTCGGATATTTTTCTTTGCTTGTACTGAACCTTGCTTCTTGCCAAATTCCATAATTTCTGTCAAATGTAGTACCCTATACGTTTTGATAAGTGCGTTTGCGAACATTAAAATATGGAACATAAATGCCCGTATCTTTTGAGTGCACTGACTTACAAGCTTCAATTTTAAGCAACGCCAACAAACCGTTGATCTCAGTATATGACATGAATTTAAACTAGATACGCTTACTTTTCGTGGGGAAAACAGACAGAGACATACGGACGAAGAAGTGATCCTGTGAGGTTTCCGCTTATACCGACTGAGGCACGGAACACTAAAAAGAGTTAAGCTGTAGTGTATCCAGCTAATCATAAACTTGCATAAAAGTTGATTTTGGGGATATACAATTTGGCTTAATTTAATGTGGGAATTTTCTCATAAATTTCACAGATTTGATGTTTTGTATACCCTCGTTGTCTATAAATTAGCGAGCGTATCCACAATTCAATTTATTATAACTTCTGTAAGAGCTAAATTACTGAAAGAAGTCGTTCGTATGTGTATTATATCCTGTATTGGTTGAAATATTTTTTTGTATTTAATATGTTTAATGTACTACTTGGGCGCCGCGCGTGGCGTATGGCGTTCGTCAGCAAACATTTTCACGTCACGGCGGGTGCTGCTTGGAACTACCACCTCTTTACAATGTGCGACCAAGGAGGATCCTCGAATACTTTAGCACATGGAAACTCAAGGCAACAATGTCAGCTACAAATTATATTGAAGTCTTTTTTCATGTGAGTCTAATATCCGCTAGCGAGGGATGTTTGTAATGACTGTTGTTGTAGTGGTCGTCTGGTTTCATGCAGCTTGCTAATCTAGTCTGTGCAAGCGTCGTTCTCCGAGTAAATACTACTACTTACATGCTTCTGAATTTGCTTAGTGTATTCATCTCATGGTCTCCCTCTACGATTTTTACCCTCCACGCTTCCCTCCATCACTAAATCGGTGATCCCTTGATGCCTCAGAACTTGCACTACCAACCGATTCCTTATTCTAGTCAAGTTGTGGCACAAATTCCTCTCCTCGCCAGTTCTGTTGAGTAGCCAAGTTATTAGTCTGTTATAGGTGTTGAAAATCATTCTGAAGAAATGGATTCATAGTTATTTAGGATTTGTGAAGAATGCATAGCAAGAAGTGTTTCGCCACGAACACTTTCCTCGGGTGACCATTTGAGAAGAGATTCTGCTGTAAACCATAGATTCCTGTACAAAATAAATAAATAAATAAAAGAAACTCTTTTTATGAAGGTAAGAGTAATATCGTGAGACCTATTAGCAGACGTTAATATGAAATGCATGCACCATTAGATTTTATGAGCTATTAATCTCTCCTGAGGAAACTTTCAGTGTAGCGTCTGAAAGTGTTTGGAGGATGGCAGTCGATTCTTCCGCAAAAGCCGAGAAGGTAGTGACGTTAGACTCTGGGATCTGGGGCAAAGGCGACGTTCTAAGTCGTCGCGTTCGATTAGGCTCAGGTCGAAGCTCGGGACAATTTGTCCTGCTCAGAGATGGTACTGCGCAAAAATCATTGTCACAGAGGCGCTTCTTTAAGATTGGATGCTTTCTAATGCTGATACAAACGTCATCGCTCCGCTGCTCCTTTACTGTACGCAGTACACCCTGCTGTAGGACGTAATCATAGCTTTCCATATTTAGTGTTTTCTTAGGCGCCATAAAGGTACAACTTCTTAAGCACCATAAAGGGACCGATAGACGCACTTCGCAGGTAACGCACTCCATGCATTCGCTAAACCTAAACCCTTAAATCTGATTGTCACAGGGTTCAGCGTGATTCATCACACCATATCAGTCGTTTCCACTCGTCCACATTCCAATGCAGTTGCTGTCTAAAACACCTAAGGTATAGCCTAACACTGATTGCAAAAATGTGTGGGTCATATGAGGAGATGCTCGACCACTGTACCCCTTTTTTTTCCAAATCTCCACGCACAGTCACTGTGCTAGATGGGCTGCTGTTAGTACTCTAGAACTCATGAACGATACATTTCGCTCATTTCACGCAATTTTTTACAACCCGCCACCGCAGATTCGACGGTCGCTCTCCGTAATTATATGACGTCGGTCTAGCCTGTGTCAGCTGTGATTGTGCCATCGCGTTTCGACTTTACTTCATAAACAGTCGATTTGGTCAGCTTTAGAAGGCTTTATATGTCCGTGATGGATCTGTTACTCAGATAACATCCAATGAACAGCCATCTTTGGAAAGCAGTGAGCTCTCATGTCCGATCCACTGTACGGTCACTTCTATACTGACAACACACACTCCCTGCCTACTTATACTGCCGGTGGCCAGTTCCGCAGTACGTAGTGGTGTCCGGATGCTTTTGATAACATAGTGAATGTGTTTTAATTATCTGTTTATCATGTCTCCACTGCCCTCGCGTTACACACAAAATTGTTAGACAAATTTACTCATTTAATAACTGAAGTTTTGGAATTAATTTATAGCCTCAAGTGGATTATTTGGTTTAATCTGTGTAATTCAGTTCCACAAACCGTGAGATCTCACAATGTTTTACCAGTGTGATACCTCAGCCTATCATACAGAACAGTGAATTACCTCGAATTCACTCATCTAACCACTCTGCAGCGACGAGTTTGACTATACAGTCTGTGTTTTGTAAACGTCAAGCTGAAAAACATTTGTTCTCTTCACTTTATAGTCAGTCACTTGTGCCTAGGCTCTAGTCCGTGGAAGTCTTAGCAAAAGCGACCGTCTCTGTTCTTGTTGTTATGAACTACTGTTTTTCAGAGGGCTAAGATCAGTAATTTTTTATATTCTTCTTGTTTAAGGAGTGCCAGTTTCTATTCCAAATTGTTCAGTTTTAAAACAATAAATAAAAAACGGTTACGCACGCTGCACAATTCGCTGTACCAGTCATAAAAAGTTAAAGGTCACTTTGGCTAACTTTCATTGCAAATCTTCGCATTCAAGAAGTCGTATGTCTGTCCTCAGTTCTCGTCTTCATCACGGCGTACGCATTGTCCTCATCAGCAAGCAGAACCGATATGCACTTGTTGAAATTAATGCTATTGTCTATTTGTAGCTCCTTACCGTCTTCATGCATCTTAGGAAAACATTAATTGTCAACATCAAAGCGTCTTTCCGTAAGCTCGCTTGTGAGAAAGCACCTTTAAGTACTCATAGAAACCTCCTTCAGTAACACAGGGTGTTACGTATGTATGTGCAGATATTTTTACATAGTGTAGCTTAATATGTACGTACATCAGTGCGTTGGGTGGTTCTTCTCTTCGTCGAACAGTGTTCTCCCAAGCGAGTCACAAACTTCACACTCTGATGTTTTTTGCATGGCCGTAACTAGACCGCGAAGTGAACGACGTCTTGCAACATATACTCTCCATTTTGCCTTCACGCGCCCACACGCCAGCATTTGACCTGCTGCTCAGGGGAAAACAGTTATCAATGGCTTACTCTTGCCACATCTAATTGGATGTACTATCCAACCAAAAAATGTACGACTTCTAATAGCTATTATAATTACTCTGCAAAGGACGTAAATATTGATGTAATGTTGTGCAGTACACCGCTCTCAGGCACCAACAGAAATACTTGCAATTATGAACGTTATACCCTGTATATAAATATAGGTAAAATCTAACTTGCAGTCTGAACACGACTGGTGACAAGACCCACACAACGTAATTCGAGCATTAATGTTCTGAGACTGGATTCTCTCAGTTGTTCTGTGGGGAGTGTTTGCTGTGTTGATTAAAAGTAACGAGTTAAACCTCTGTGCACGACCAGAATTTGAACTCTGACTCCAACCGTTCTTATGCAGACCACTAAGAATTACTCAAACCTAATATATTTTGCTGGGCAACTCAAGGCTTCAAACGAGTGCTGCCTCCCGTCTGATTGGCAATTTCTTTAGGAGCTGCAATTCTGTCGCCTGTCTTAATTTCATATCAAGTTGAGCAGTTGTGCAACTGAAAAAGAAATGTTTCTTTCTGTGTGTCTGTTTATCATATAGCCTTTCAGCTGTCTCTGGTAAAAAAAAAAACACAAATAATAATGATTATAAAATTCCAAGGTATATTGTGTTGTTTACTGTCATTTATTGTAATTAATCAAACAAAGCAGTTGAGTCCGCAGCTCGTGGTCGTGCGGTAGCGTTCTCGCTTCCATGCCCGGGTTCCCGGGTTCAATTCCCGGCGGGGTCAGGGATTTTCTCTGCCTCGTGATGATTGGGTGTTGTGTGATGTCCTTAGGTTAGTTAGGTTTAAGTAGTTCTAATTTCTAGGGGACTGATGACCATAGACGTTAAGTCCCATAGTGCTCAGAGCCATTTGAACCAAAGCAAGTTGGCCGGCCGCGGTGGCCGTGAGGTTCTGGCGCTGCAGTCCGGAACGGCGGGGCTGCTACGGTCGCAGGTTCGAATCCTGCTTCGGGCATGGGTGTGTGTGATGTCCGTAGGTTAGTTATGTTTAAGTAGTTCTAAGTTGTCCGGGACTTATGACCTAAGATGTTGAGTCCCATAGTGTTCAGAGCCATTTGAACCAACCAAATCAAGTTGAAAACTCTATTTTGCGCTCTCAGATCAAACAACAACTCCTTCCAGTCACTTCGACGAATTCTTGCAATTTACGCGGTACTTTCACATGTGTCGCCATTAATAAATTACAAAAAAGATATTTCAAATCACGTTACGGTTCTTGACATACCAAAAAGAGTGTTCACTGTAGTCATTTCTATGTTCTATCACTTTTAAGGCGGCGTTCGCAGACTATAGAGGCATCCCCTTTTCAAACTGCCGTCCCTCTAGACTGGTCAAATCCAAGCGAAGTTGCAAACCCATTGCGAAGATACCCGACGATGGTAGCAACTGGTGCGAAGCGCAAGTTTCCATAACATTCTAGAAAAGCACCGGTATTGGCAATGTCCTAATAGTGCTGCTTCGTTAAACAACACCGAAGTGTCACAGTTATTGGTCCCGCCTCTCCTCATCAGCTCGTATACATCTGCTTGCAGCTACACAGAGAGTAAAGGACGTATATAGGCTATTAATATAGCATTACCAGTAACAGATATTTGTTATAATAGCAGTAGAAGAATGACATTCAATCTGACGTAGACTTCCATGTGTTTAAGTACTGCATTTTAATACCATTCGGTCACTGTATCTCCCACTACTCATAGACCGATTGAAGCAATGTTCATTCGTCGTTAGGAATGTGCGAGGATGATACCTTCTTCAGTGGGTCTATGATGACATGAGTCGTGCCGTTCCGTCAGTGACCTGTGCTGCTGTTCCGATGTTACTGAACTTTTAATTGTCAGTCTACAGGTCAGAGGTAGAATTCGGCTGGTTCTGATATTTGTAGTCGGAACGCAAGCTGTTCTGTTGATCTGCGTAAACAGTAAAATAAACGGCATAAACTTGATTTTTGCGGGATAGGAGATAAGCCGTCATGTTCTACGCGATCTCGCGCTGCGGCAGGCAAATTGTCGCGTAAGATATGCGAGTGACTCACACGAGTGGTAGAAAGAAACACGTATTTCAAAATTGCAGTGAGACGATGGCCAGTACAAGGTGAGGCAGGAAAGGCAGGCCACTCGGCTTAACGAATAAATAAATGAACGTAGAAGAGTGGTTTTCGCTCAGTTAGGTACTGTGGTACATTTTCTGACGTAGGGAAGTAATTTTTATCGTTTGCAGCTCCCAAAACAGGACTCCGACTTCTTCTCTCTTAAATGAAATTTATTTTTTCTGTAGCATTGGAAAAAGCCTATGTTTATGTCCTTAACGACATAATATGTGTCGTGATCGATCGAATAATAACTACACAACCGCTTGGTTCACCAATGTTCCGCCGTCAGCAGAAGATATTCGCCGAGAATAAATCCGACTGGGTCAAATTTAAGCAAATACGTATCTTACGCGAGGTTCGTCTGTTTCTCCGTGATCATGAAGCCAAAAAGTACGTGCCCTTCTGCTGTAGTGGCCACAAAATTTAAGTGAAGCTATTCAGACTTTTCCGAATGTCGGAAAAGCCGATATGTTTCCCAATTACGGCGAATGTTGCTAAAGTAAGAGAGCAGCGCTGCAGTTATTCCTCAAAGATATCGTTGTCGTGTGAAGGTCTCGTGATATGTTCTTGCAAACATTATAAAATAATTCAAGAAGTTTTCAGTACGGAGAAAAACTTCGCAAACGAAAATGTACGCAAAATGACGATAGAAATCCTACTACCTGCGGTAACACACAGTCCCCATGTAACAGCGAGGCATCTTGAATGTGTGAGTCTGATCAGCCAAAGGAATGTTCTATGAATACAACATTATAACGAATTATATATTTTTCTCAGTTCTCACCATCAACAGCTTCCTGATAATGTCTTTCCAAATCGGGTACAGCTGTCCGGATTATGTCTACGAAAACTGCAGAATAAGTAGGTATTACTTCAGTTTGACCGCGACGCTCTGCTCATTTCTGTTGTACTCCACGACAGCAGCGCTCGAATCGCAATTATGAAGACGTAAAACTTTATTTCCAGGAAACCTTGACACATACGCTGTCACCATTGAGGTAAGCTATCTACAAATAAAATCGAAAGTTCGAATTAAAGGCAGAAGTTGTCAAAGTTAGTAACTGGTGAAGAACATCTGCAGATCGATGCACAGGGCGATCGTTCAGGTACCAAGAAATCTGCCACAAGAGCCACTGAAGAACTACAATTTTCCTGCAGAGGCTTAACGAGAATGTTAAAAACATTACACCTGAAGCCTTATAAACCTGAAAGCACTAAACGAGAGTATCCTGATCTAAGACGTGAATTCTGTGACTGGTATGTGATCGACATTAAAAACAGCCCTAAGTTAAATGTAAGAATTTGCAAACCCAAATTCGAGGATTGGTCTACTTAAAACCCGTAATTTGTTCTTGAGGAGCAAATAAATGTTTATGTAGTTAAAGCTTGGCGTGGTGAATCCAGGAAAGGAATCATAGGCCTGTGATTACGAAGAGGAATTTTAAAGTGTTGAGGGAAGTTACTGCTGCATTAGACAATAGCTTTGTAATTGACACTGTAAGCGAAAACCTCGTTTGGTATGAAGACCGTTCTTCAACACGCTGCGAATTAAAAGTACTTGCATTTTTGGGTGACAATTGCCAAGAGTTGATAGAAAGGCGGAGTGATATCGATTATCCTTCAAGGTCACCGGACCTCTCATCGCATGATTTTCCAATGTGGAATACATTGAAAGACAAGGTTTTCGCTACAAAACCATTAAACCTACATCATTTAAGGGATTTTATTGAACATGAATTTCTAAACATTTTATTAATATTGGGGAATTATGTTCCAAGATATGAGACTTAGTATTTGAAGGATGTCTACTTAAAACGAAAGGCACATTGAACAGCTTCAGTAGGACACAATTTTGTATAAACGATTAAAAGTACAAAATACTGCACTGTATTTTCGATTAACTGGCTTCTGTCACATCCTGTATAAAAAGGTGGTAGACCTGTAAATTTATTAAACCAACGACATTCGGACAGTTATGAGGAATCAGCTGAGGATATGGATACGTTTACTGAAGGCATTTCACCTTGGATGAAACTTGGCAACGTCAGATGAATCAGCGCCGAAGCAGTCTGAGTTTAGTCATCGCTCGGAACGGTAACGACCGACGCTCTGCTCGAATAGATACGGTCGATTCGCTGCTGTAATCGAATTTGGAGAGGATCTTCATGTTATAAGCTGAGAAAGTTCCGTGTATGTTTATTCACAGGTAATATACAGGGTATAAATTTTAAGTTGACAAACCAGTATAACTCGAAAAATAAGCTTCATACGAGAAAATGTGTAGAATTCAAAGTTGATTATTTTCGAGGGGGACATCTGCTGGTGCTAAAATTAGCCCGCCCCAAAGCCCGTTGGGGTTGAGGCGGGAGGCAACTTTAAAATTTCAAATGGGGACACCCATTTTTTATTACAGAATCAGATTCTAAGTAAAAAAACTACTTACATTTTGTCTCAAACATTTGTTTTGATTCTTGGTATTTTGCGCTGTAATTCAAGAAAATCCATATTCCCACATTTGCGTGAATAATGGCTACGAATAAATAATAAATACTTATTTACTTAGTAAGCTTTAATTCACTGAAACTAAAACTGTCCCTCTCCCCCCATAGGGTGGGGACTGAGAGAGAGGAATTAGAGTTTTAGAAATATTAACCAAAATATTAATTTTTTCCGCAGATTCGGATTGGGTCAACACTTGAAAGATTCTAATCCCTCTCTCTGAAACCCCACCGTATGGGGAGAGAGGGAGAGTTTGATTTTTAGCAATTAAAAATTTATGAAAAAAATAAGTATTTATTGTTTATGCGTAACCATTTTCTACACAAAAGTGAGAGCATGGATTTTCTTGAATTACAGCGTCAAATACCAAGAACCAAAACAAATGTTTGAGACAAAATTTACGTAGTTTTTTATGTAGAATCTAATTCTGCAACATAAAATGGAGGGGTTCCCATTTGAAATTTTAAAATTGCCCCCCGCCCCACCCCCAACGGGCTGAGGGGGCCGGCTAATTTTATCACCAACAGATATCCGTCTCGAAAATAATCAACTTTGGAATCTACACATTTTTTTCGTGTGAGCATATTTTTTCAGTTATTCTGGTTTATCAACTTACAATTTACACCCTAAAGGACAGGATGCAAAGGCTGTTCCACTTTTTGTGAATAGGAAATGTCTAGTAGGTTAAAACTGCTACTCCAGCTAATATTTTTATTTTGGAGTTCTAATTTCTTTTTCCTGCCAGATCCGCTGGGTAACGATTAGCCAGCTATATCTGTCGCAGCTCCAAGTCGTTGTGTTCAGCAGCAGAGAAACAGAGGGAAAAAAGGAGGACAATTAAGAAGACTCGTTGCTTCAAACTGGCGTGTATTATTGCTGTGATAAAGAATGGGGCGGGATACTGCTGTGTCGTTTCAGCGACGGCCGTAGGGAACCTGCAACTGTTTTATATAGGGGAAGCTCCAAGGGAGGATCTCGTAAAGAGTTCTAGTTCTTAACGGGCTAAACCGTGCATCGTCGAACGAATGCTAAGCTTTCGTAGACGTGAGAAGCAGTTCCAATGGACTGTCGATTCTACGAGCTACTGGTATTTTTGAACACCGATTGCCACTGGACGGTGATATCAGCACCGTTCGCTAATAGTCTATATGTCTGGATCATATTGTATTTGTAATGATCTGCAATCTAGACATACATGTCGGTGAGTCTGTAGTTTACAGAAATAACAACTCTGAAGATATTATTATGAGGGATCCAGGGACTGTTATGTTCGAGACTCGTCCACGTAGTTGGTGGGTATTTTAAACGAGTCGTTATGTGCGCCTCCTAAAACAATTAAGATGCAATGTCAAGACTGGATACAAGCCTAAATGATGGGATCAGGCGGTCGAACAAAAATTTATTAAAAAAAATTGATGACTGAGCTTGCTTCATCTCATATTAAGTATTATAGCACGAAGCGTGGAGCACTCAATGAGAAACAAATGAGGAGAAGTCGCTTACCTAACAGACAACATGTTAACTGTTATGGACCCCGGTTCACAGTGCAATTCCGAAGTCTCACAACAATGTGCAAGCGCTATAATAACACTGTCTTGTTGGTGCGCAGGTGGAAACTTTACATCCGCTTCGTAAAATCGTTGAACTTTTAACCTCTGCTAGTATTATGATTAGAAGACGAGTATTTGTATGCTGGCAGAAATCGGTTCCCTTTCGAGAGAACTATTTTACTCGTAAAAAGGCATAAGAAAAAGTTAATAACATTTTCGCTGACGTGATTCATACCTCATACACTCAATTATTATCACTCTGGTTATCTTTATTTTATGACCAGCTACCCAAATGTCAATAAAGTAGAATCCGTTGTGAAACGACAACCATGCCATAGTTACCCTCAAATGCCGACGTAAGTATCAGAACATGATGTGTAGTGACAGTGACAATCCCTGGTGTCGTCAAATTTTTCAGTGTAATGAACATCCCGAACAACTGATCAACCATAAAAAGTGAAACACCGCTTTGGCAGGAAAAACGGGTGTTTTCTTCAATTTCGTCAACTAAGAGATACAGGTCCGAAGAGAGTTTCGGACCCTTTACTAGGGCTATCAGGATTCTTTGTTTTCGGTACCTAAATATTTCCAGCTCCATAACCTCCGTCGCTGATCCGAGCTGTCGTTACAATGAAAGAGAATACTGTAATCTCTTGAAGGAAGATAGTCACTAACTACAGTTGGGCAGCGGTTAATGCGAGCATATCGAATCTAGTCATGGATAGTAACGCATAGTGCGGTAACTGAAATTCGTCTTCAGTTATCTAGACGTGTGCATATAGTTGATGCCTGTTCGACAGCAAACGCTTCATCATCTGTATGTCTTCTTTAATGTACTCTCAGTTGTGTCAACACAATTCCATCTTATTGGTGATCGATACCCAATTTTCAGGAGTGTGAAGCTAAAATGATTTTTCGACTGCAGATTGCACCAGTGTAATACACTATCGGTTGGCATTACAGATGATCTCTAAGTCTGAGAATGATGTTGCGTTCCTAACGCACTGCGTTGAGAGTTAGTAAATGTCGTAGGAGTGGAGCTATGGGGGCCGAAGGCATTCCGGGCCAGTGACCATAAAGAGTCCACTAAACATCTGCAGTGGTATAGGAGGACCGTTAAAGACATGCCGCCCTTGAACAACACAATACAGCGGGAGTGAAGTATTCACAAAATCCACCATATTTCACAAACATTCAAGATATCGTGAAGAGTTTAAGTATATGATAGAACGAGAAGACGAAAATATTTCTCCATTTGTTTAACACAGGATATTTTATGCTCTCCTCAACAGGAGTAACTACAGATTTTTTAAATAAAAAATGTGGTATCTAAGCATCACCGATAGAGAATGAAACGATAATTAGTGTGGGCTCACAAGCACAACGTAAATGAAAAAATTAGATGTTTATTTTTATACCGACAAGGGCCTGTTCTTTTATAAGGAAGTTGTCTGTCTTGTCCTAATCTACTTGTTCAATAATAGACTATGCCGGATTCTATCGTAGATGAAACTAAATTAGCGTATTTGTGAGCAGAAATTTTGTGAGGAGGAGATAAGTTTTCCATGACAATAACAAAAAAATTGTTTTTGCATGTTTTATTACGCAAATGGGAATAGAGTTAGATCATTGTTTCCTGGGGGACACGCAGTGGTAGTTTCAGCTTCGTAATTGTAAGGTTACTCTTTATTAACGCCTTGACAAAATATTGATGTAGCACTATATGTGTAGCCAGCCAGTAGGGACGAGTGCGAGTGAAACTGAGTTTCATGACCATGTTCTTCACGATGAGAGGAACTGAGATTTTGTTAAATTTTGATTGAGGGCAACAAAACTACTCTTCTGTTTATTTTTAATGCTTTGTTGTACTATGGTAATTAGATGAATACCATAAACTGGTAATCTACTAGTTAGTACCGGATAACAATCAAGAGAATTTTCACCGCGTTGTAGAATAAACTTTCGTTCACATAAATAAAAACAAATTTAAGAAAACCGGATACAGTTTAAAAAACAGTGTTTTTACGGTGATATGTATCATACTAAGAGTCAAAGGAATAATTAAGCAAATTTCCTGTATTCGTTGATCTAGTTTATTCGCCACGTTAGATATAACTCTCTCGACCATAAACACCACCTACAGAGTTCGATCTGAAAATCTTATTTAATGTACAGTACTCAATTCCCTTTGGCAAATTTCGTGAACGAACAGTGCAAAAACTATCTGCGTCTGGAGCAGATACAGTTATTGTGTTACCGAGCGGGGTATTGCAGTGGTTAGCACGGTGGCCGCTCATTCGGGAGGCCGACGGTTTAAACCTGCGCCCGGCTATCCAGACATAGGTTCCCCGTGATTTTTCTAAGTCGTTCGAGGCAAATGCCGAGATGGTTGCTTTGAAAGGTCACGGCCGATTTGCTTCCCCATCCTTCAAGCAACCCGAGCTTGTGCTCCGAGTCTAATGACCTCGATATCGATCCGACGTCAAACTCAATCTTACGTCCATAACTTTTTTGTTTTTTTTTGTTTTTTTTTTTTTTTAGTTTTCACATTAGACTACCAACGGGGTATGTGCCCAGAGGTCTCGTAGGACTCTAGTAGCAGCTTAATTGTTTGAATTGCGTGTATACGGTGAACAGAGGCAGGACGAAAACGTATGAACACCGCAAGAAATGCATGCTTGAATACAAATGCAGATGCTAGCCAAGCCCACAGGTTGTGCCAACCTCCGCATCAAACCAGTCAGAAGACTGATGGCTCAAAGAAAGAGAAAAAACATATTACCACAAACTTCACTTGTGCAGTGTCATCAATACGTCGCAAGTGTCAGTCGTGTTCAGAACACAGTTCTTTACAGCTGTAAGTGTATTGTGTTGGAGCTAAATTGCTTCCCACGTGGTCAAATTGTTGGTCCTGGTACTGTGGGTGCTTCCGTAAGCAAGGTAGACGAAGTGTTTGATGTTTCAAGAGCCACCGTGTCCAACATTTGTATCACATTCAAGGAAAGCGGGTGGTCCAAAGTATGTGCTGATTGTTAGCGAAAGAGTACTCTGAGGAAAAAAAATAAGAGGGCGATGTCTGCAAAAATCATTACACAACTGAACGTCGCATTCGCGAATCCTGTTCGCGCAAAAACTGGAAATAATTTAAAGAAGTTAAAAAGTAGATATAAAGTAAAAGTAACAGAAGACCGTGGTGCTGAAGCCATAAAGCCTGGACTGTGGAGCAATGGAAAGGACATTTTTGGCTCCTGAGCACGGCTGCACATCTTTTCCAAATTTCGACCTTGTTTACGTCAATAGAATAAAACGTAGGGATGTTTCGTTGATGATTTAGGCAGCCGTGTCGCTGTATTCCCCGTGCTTACTCTGCAAGCTCGCATACCTTCCAAGGACTAGGCAACCATTTTGCCTGATCATCTCCATCCCATGC
The DNA here is from genome assembly GCF_023897955.1 of Schistocerca gregaria. Classification (NCBI taxonomy): domain Eukaryota; kingdom Metazoa; phylum Arthropoda; class Insecta; order Orthoptera; family Acrididae; genus Schistocerca; species Schistocerca gregaria. The sequence continues at coordinate 333,768,982 of NC_064923.1, forward strand.
TACAATGTTTGCTTCTCAATGGCGATGCAGAGTTCCAAGGCGACGGGGCAGCTACTCACACAGCTGTACAACCAAGGACGAGTTTTGCAAGCACGTGGACGAATTGTTGCGTCTTCCTTGGCGACCACAGTCACCAGATCTCATCATTATTGAGCCCTTGTGTTCTACTATGGAGCGAATTGTGCATAGTCGCTATCTTCATCCGTCACCGTTGCCTGAACTTGCTGCTATTTTGCAGGAAGTATAAAATATCCTTGAAAGCGATACAGCGCCTGTATTTAACTATCTGTGGGAACTGGAAGATGTTTTGAATGCCAAAATGTTTCCTCCATCGTTGTAAGCATAGTAATGTATTGTGTTTTGGTGTTTACACGTTTTTGTCCATCACCTGCATGGGAAGTCAGTAATAAATGGTATTTGCCGCTTGCTTGGAAATTGTAACGTTGTGGGGTTAGGAATGGTGCTGTTACATTATCGCACGCAGTCGGTAACTTGTAAAGAGCGTTATCTCTGGCGTAACGCTCTTCATTGTCGGTGAGCACTGAGAGCTAACGCAGTGTCAGTCGTACGTAGTGCTGGAGGCCTACAACGGGCCGGCAGTGGCACCATACCGGAATAAGTAGAGTCTTCTTCTTCACGTGCATACGCGTCCTTCAGGATGAAACATAATTCATGCGTAGAAACAAAAATGTACCAATTAAAACATTCCTGTCTGTAACTGTACGCGCAGTGCACAGGAAGGCGTAATTGCAACAGAAACAACTGTAGTATTTACCCATTTATTTATTTATCCAATATTATAGTCTCCTATCTAATGTTCTACAATTACATTTGTGCATTCACATTAGAGTAAATAATAACGAGGCTACTGTTATAAAAGTAGGTCAGCTCCTGATAGATTAAGTCATTAGCAGGAATCATAAAATTAGGCCTGTAAATTTCACGAATATTTAGTTTTGCCAAAACTCCGGCTTTCTGACGATTAGTGCAACATATATGAGAGCTGAGTATCACATTCCTTATTTCCGACTAACACGTCCATCAACGGGAATAAAAATTAAGGGCGCTACAGTAGTGGACTGTGAGGCCGATCCCGGTGGATGTTCGAGTCCTCCCTCGGGCATGGGTGTGTGCGTTTGTTCTTATTTACGTTAATCATTGTGTAAGCTGAGGGATTGATGACCTCAGCAGCTAAGTCCCATAAGATTTCACAAACATTGGAACATAAAAACTGAAAAGAAATCACGGATTACCTATGTACAAAGTAAACGCATAAGAAAAACAAAAAAAAAAAAAAATAAACATTTCTAAATCTCGTTCCCTAATCTTTTCAGGTTGAACTGTGAATTTCAATCACTGCGATGTGTCCAAATATAATAATTACTATAATCTGTTCTTTAAATTTCGACTGATTTGGATTAATTTAATATAAAGATTTATTTCGGATTGCAGAAACGCCACTGGTAGTCTGTGGTATGTTATTACGTAAGTCTGTTTTGTTAACGATTTCTGTAATGCAGTTTTAGTAAGTTAAGGAAAGGCCAAAGCAGCTGGTTAAATGGCTGTTCGGTAAGCATATTTCCGCTGAGAATGGTAATTTAGTGATATTGTTTTTGAGATATTTTCCCTAATCTCTGCACGAAACTAAAATTATATTTCATTGTTCTTAATATTGAGTAGGGGAGACATTTTCATCCTGAACATTTACTGTCGCAGAAAATATTAATTTTCTTTCGTGGTAGTTTCATCTTCTTTATAATCACACTCATATGAAATTTTTTAGCAGCATAAATACTGTCGAAAACACAAAACGATTACTTACCTAAGTTGCGAAAGAGTATTTAACTAAACTCCAAACGCAGAACATGAAAAGCGATTTGGGAAAACAAGATTCTGCAGATAGTCATTAATGATGGCAAAAAAAGAAAAAGCCATTCAGGACTGCTCCGAGATTAGATAACTTTCAGTGGGAGAAAGTGAGCGCTACCCAGCCTATCTCGTGAATGAGAACCGTGCTCTGATTTTGGAAACTGGTAGAAAGGGGGGTAGGCCGACAGTTCACGCTCTTGCGCACTAGTGTTGCGGTTGCATGCTCTCCATTAAAATTGTGTACCTTCTGAAAGGAACTCTGTTTAATCAGAAATTCAAGATAACATTCTTTGTTGCAAGATCAGAAGCATCTTACCGTCTGCTACAAAATTAATATCACTGATTATACCTGTCGTTGAAACGTAACTACCTGAAAATAAACCGTAATATGACTCCTAAGATAGAGCGTTGTTTCGTTACTGTGCAATTTATTTCACAGCATGAGTTAATACTTGCACAAGAAATTAAACTGACAATTTACGTACGATAAATTATTGCAATACCGATGGTGAGGTGGTATGGTCTGACCAGATTATCTGAGGTAAGAGAATAAACTTATGTAGCCCCTCAGGGAAACAAAGCAATAGATCCGTGTTGTTAGTAGCGCACTCTGAACCGCTCATTAATGACAACAAAATGGGAAAAAATATTGGTTTTAAGATGTCGAAAATGAAAGTCTCAAGTATTTTATTAAATTTCAGGAGAGTAATTCATGTGGAAATATCTGTGTCAGTTTGTGAGACGTAGCAATCGGAATACGTAAATAGTTTTGCTGTCGAATAAACACATAGCTAAGTCCTACACATTCTACAATTACTTGTTCCTGAAGTGCAGGCCCCCATCTACAGTTTATCCTGGCAGTTGTTACATTACAACCATATATTGTATAGTATAAAAAGCGAGGGGATATACAATGAGATTTATACGAGGGAGAACATGATAATGTGGCGTATCTGGTATTATGTGAAGACATGTCCAACTGTATGTTTGATTGCTAATAACAATAATTTTATGTTATGTACAATGACCGATACCTCACATCTGTAGGTATTATACTAAAATAACAAGCGATACTTGACACCCACGTGAGGTTGCGCTTCGAAAAATTGTATGCACTTTTTCTGTACTAGTATAAATCAAACTTCTTGATCATGTTAGTCGTATTTCCTTAGGTACCAAATACACTCCTGGAAATGGAAAAAAGAACACATTGACTCCGGTGTGTCAGACCCACCATACTTGCTCCGGACACTGCGAGACGGCTGTACAAGCAATGATCACACGCACGGCACAGCAGACACACCAGGAACCGCGGTGTTGGCCGTCGAATGGCGCTAGCTGCACAGCATTTGTGCACCGCCGCCGTCAGTGTCAGCCAGTTTGCCGTGGCATACGGAGCTCCATCGCAGTCTTTAACAATGGTAGCATGCCGCGACAGCGTGGACGTGAACCGTATGTGCAGTTGACGGACTTTGAGCGAGGGCGTATAGTGGGCATGCGGGAGGCCGGGTGGACGTACCGCCGAATTGCTCAACACGTGGGGCGTGAGGTCTCCACAGTACATCGATGTTGTCGCCAGTGGTCGGCGGAAAGTGTACGTGCCCGTCGACCTGGGACCGGACCGCAGCGACGCACGGATGCACGCCAAGACCGTAGGATCCTACGCAGTGCCGTAGGGGACCGCACCGCCACTTCCCGGCAAATTAGGGACACTGTTGCTCCTGGGGTATCGGCGAGGACCATTCGCAACCGTCTCCATGAAGCTGGGCTACGGTCCCGCACACCGTTAGGCCGTCTTCCGCTCACGCCGCAACATCGTGCAGGCCGCCTCCAGTGGTGTCGTGACAGGCGTGAATGGAGGGACGAATGGAGACGTGTCGTCTTCAGCGATGAGAGTCGCTTCTGCCTTGGTGCCAATGATGGTCGTATGCGTGTTTGGCGCCGTGCAGGTGAGCGCCACAATCAGGACTGCATACGACCGAGGCACACAGGGCCAACACCCGGCATCATGGTGTGGGGAGCGATCTCCTACACTGGCCGTACACCTCTGGTGATCGTCAAGGGGACACTGAATAGTTCACGGTACATCCAAACCGTCATCGAACCCATCGTTCTACCATTCCTAGACCGGCAAGGGAACTTGCTGTTCCAACAGGACAATGCACGTCCGCATGTAACCCGTGCCACCCAACGTGCTCTAGAAGGTGTAAGTCAACTACCCTGGCCAGCAAGATCTCCGGATGTGTCCCCCATTGAGCATGTTTGGGACTGGATGAAGCGTCGTCTCACGCGGTCTGCACGTCCAGCACGAACGCTGGTCCAACTGAGGCGCCAGGTGGAAATGGCATGGCAAGCCGTTCCACAGGACTACATCCAGCATCTCTACGATCGTCTCCATGGGAGAATAGCAGCCTGCATTGCTGCAAAAGATGGATATACACTGTACTAGTGCCGACATTGTGCATGCTCTGTTGCCTGTGTCTATGTGCCTGTGGTTCTGTCAGTGTGATCATGTGATGTATCTGACCCCAGGAATGTGTCAATAAAGTTTCCCCTTCCTGGGACAATGAATTCACGGTGTTCTTATTTCAATTTCCAGGAGTGTATATTGTCAAAACGTTGCAAAATATAAGGAACACAATCCTCGCCTCTATGTATGATAGAACAATAGAGTTTCACATGATCAACTTGAATGTAATATTAACAGTATTCCAGTGCGAATTCACACTTTGGGCGACCAGCTTATCGACAGCTTCCAAACCTCCCATGCAACATACCCCTAAGCGGAGAAAACCGCGCCAACAAATTATTCCTACTTGTCATGACGTAGTTACGTGCTTACTGTGGAAACGTACGTACACAATATATTCAATAAAATTTTACATCTTGATACATATTACTCGATTCTGTTCAAGTAACTATCAAGAAACCTTTTTTAATGTCCCTTAACATGCATTTACGCATTGTGTCACCTGTGGCACCGCACATATGTAAGTGTTAGTGGTCAAAACATCTTCGTTGTCTATGGATTCGTTCTATGTCAAAGTTATCTTATAAATAACTATTAATTAACAATGGTTGAAAGTTGTCATTTAATATAGTCTAGTCCAGCGTGATACATGAAGAAAACAAGATTTTGCCACTTCCTTGAAGGTACTTAATACACGCAACTTCCCTAAAAATTTGTGGAAGTAGCTTTGTGACTAGTAGCTCGAGAACATGTGGGCAATCTTAGACAAAATTACACCAGAACCCAACAAATGGTATAAAATTATAAATCTCAACCATATATTTTTAAATAGGTACATAATTTAAATATGTCGCCGGGAAACACTATCGATCTGTACTGTAATGGTGGTTAAAATGAATAAAGAAAACATATTTCATTAAAAATAAAAGAAACTTTTGGGGCAAAAAACGGAATTTTCCACAACCACAAGATTAGTATTTTATTCTTAACATATATTTCTCTGCTATTCACTATTCTATGATGTTATTTATTTCCACTTCTGTATTATTATTATTATTATTATTATTATTATTATTATCATTATTATTATTATTTTATTATTGCATTTTCATCATCAGCGTCATCACCATAGGCATCATTTATCAAAAGATGTGAGAGATGGACCTTTGTTTTGTTCTTTGCCACAAGGTTTAAAAGAAAATCAAGGAATTACGCTCTGAATCAGTCAGAATTCCTAGTCATTTCCTTATCATCGTACAACCGAGTTATTAGCAGTAATAAGCCACAGGAACATCAGTAAGCCGGCCCTAGTAGCCGTGCGGTTCTAGGCGCTACAGTCTGGAACCGAGCGACCGCTACCGTCGCAGGTTCGAATCCTGCCTCGGGCATGGATGTGTGTGATGTCCTTTGGTTAGTTAGGTGTAATTAGCTCTAAGTTCTAGGCGACTGCTGGCCTCAGAAATTAAGTCGCATAATGCTCAGATTTGAAAGAGGCGTGATGTCGTGACTGAGCAGAATCCTGAATGTGGGAAGCGGAAGCGCTTCATCGATTTCTTCTGTATTCGTTCATTTATTGGCTATCACTAGCCCGACAACTTTCACTACAATGAAGTGCATAGAGTTTCACCGTCCTGGGTTTCGGCGATATGCGGTCAACAACCCCAACAGGCACGGCGGTAAAATCTTCACCTTAAACAACATGGCGCACCGCCCAGTCCGAAGCGACACAAGGAGGTCAATGGCAGGGCAACATTGTTTCTGCAAGTCGAAACGAACAAATACTGTCAACGGCAGTGCACTTGAGATTTCTGATGACAAACCTTGTCATCAAATCACAACAATTTCCAAGACAGTAGTTTGATGTGATAACCGCTCAAGTGAAAGATTGCTTGCTTTAACCACAAAAGATATCTAGCTATTAGTTGATAGAACCCAACAGCTAGACACCGATTTCTTAGCTCAGCGAAAGGCTGTGCCATATTGTTGTGTAATAATAAAAATAAAATTATATGGTATATCTTCTCAGCTATGTGATTGGTTGTATGAATTTTAGGTTGATATAACTCAATTAGTTCTACTGAACAACTCATGTTCAATAGGAACGGAAGCTCCGTGTGTTGCGTCCCGAGCTTAGGTAGTAGGAATGTTCATCTTGTTAATAGAAAACTATGATATCTATGATTAGGTCGGCAGCAATATTTGGTTGTATGCTGACGATACCGTCGTATTTTAAAAAATTCAGGACTATTTTTCTCTTAGGGTAGCTCTTAGTTCCATTAATAGGTGCATTACCAAGTTAAAATGCCAATTCATTCATTTTTGTACAAGGGTACTTCAAAATCTAAGGATATCTTTATTGTTTCATTATGTGTGTATATAGTCGTATTTTATGGTCGTGGCTTATATATTAATGTCGTAGTCAGCTAATGTATTTTGTGGACTCCTTATCTCCTTTAAGTATGTTTTGTATTTGGCAACGGAATCAGACCAATGTCCAGTTTGTATCATTATGTGCAATAATTGCATCTGGCGAAACGCGGTTAGCCTGAAACCAAATAAAATAGAATGAAAATAAAAACTGTCCTGTTGTATACAGGAAACTATTAGCGTTAGCCTTGGACAAACATTTCACTTGTCGTAGTGAACAGCAACTCTGTTTAAATATGGATATTTTGCAATACAACAAGCAGTTTCCGAGGCGAGATATTTTTAAATAAATTCTACGTATTTGTGAAGTCGTTGACAGCTCGAGATTGAAGAATACGACGTGATGCGCGAAGTATTTATCCGTGGACAAATACAAAGTAACGCCCACAGCAACAAGAGTAAGTCGCCAAGTTATAACATGCAGCTAAAAGATCGATTGAGAACTAATTACGTTTTAGACGAGGGAAATGTTATAAATTTTGCTTTCTAACACAACATATCAGAACGCACTTGATTTGAGCTTCAAATAACTAACGAAGTTCACTTACGGCTTGATAGATGGTAACAGCTTTTTGTTACAGCACCCACAGACTGTTCATTGAAGTAATATTAGTTTTATCGGAATTTTTAAATTACTAGGTAACACCTCATAGCTTCTGTCAGTCATGTCAGCTGCATAATTCCCGAATGAAAACAAACAGGGGTCGATCATGTAACCCGTTCGACGATTTACTGACTCATAACGCTGCTAATATAACCTGAAAATAATGTACACGGTGCTTCGAAGTAATTGTTGTACACTTATGGCTGAACGGGGCAAACAAGTGATAGTTTCAATTTACGAACTAAGAACGAATATTTCTGAAAGTACATCCACACACTCGATTTCTTTCTCGTTGGGTGCCTGTAAGATGTACGAAGCAACTGTAAAATCTCGACTGAAACGGCGAAAGAAACCACTTTATAATATTACAGAAACAATATGATTTTAACAATGCAGAAGCACCACGGATATCTTACATACTTTTCTGGTGCAAGGGTATTTCTCAAAGTGGCATTACTAATGCACTATAAAGTACTATAACAAGAATATAACAGTCTTCATGCACAACAACCAATTCTGTATCAATTAGTATTTTCTGTCCGCGATATCTTTAAGTGCTGCTGGAAACCAGTAGTTCACGCCAAACAGAAGGACCGTACATTTCTCCACCAACGTGCCGTAACTGAAGCGATTTGTAAAAGGGCACTGGAAGCTATGTCTTGCACACCTTTTACATTGCAGATCTCGAAAATTTACATCTTTATGCTCATGTGTTACTACTTAATAGCACACACATGGGTGCACTCAACGAACACCTAGGAGAGTTTGAATCGGGGCTCATATTACCATCAAATAAATCGCCTTTAGTTAACCATTACAAAAAAAAGAGAACTACAAGTATTACATTCCTGCATTTGCATAGCATCCCTGAAATGCTCAATAATTACATCTACACAGGAGGTATTCCTGAAATCGTCGGGATGAATACGTCTCATTAAAAAACCAAGCATTATCTTTTGGTCCACAAGGTGGAGAATTGAACCAGAGAATTTTCTGAAATTACGCATAACTACTAGTGCACGCTAGGGGATTACTCTTCCAGGATATTCCGAAATCTGTGATGTGCAATATAGGGCAAGAGAACATGTTTGGCACGAAGCGAACATAGTCGACCAATACTCACTTACTTATCCAATGCAGATAAAAATCTCTTCACTTTCGACTTCAGCTATTGGAGGGTGATATTCTTGCTATGAGGCAAACGTATCTGCAAACGAGACTATCAGAAGGACGCAAAAAATATCAAGTAATCATTATTAATACAGAAACAAACTCGTACGATTTCTCTTCTGGTAATTAGCTAATCCCAGCTCAGAACTTCATTACCTTTAGTACTACAAGAAAATCTCATACATGCACATCACTAAGCCACGTTTCCTTTGAAACAAAGTATTTTTCACGTACTCATTGTAAAAATGTACAGAGGAGAACTGGAAGCTCATGATCAAGACAGAACACTACTTCCCAATCAAAAACAGCGGTTTTAAGATCGAAAACGGGACGTGGTGTGCCTTCTTTATGCGTCGATACACTACACCTAAGGAAACTTGGAACTATACCGTAGAAAATCAGCTACTCACAGAACTGTTGCCTTTGCAGACTGGACTCTGATACTAACAGATACTGTTTACTAATGCTAGAAGGCTCCACTAGCGCCCGAGAACATGTGCGTCAACATTCTACAAAGGGACCATACTGTGTTATATTTATGACATACAAAGCCCGATGTGTACACCAAGAAACACGGCAATAGGCCTAAGTTTTATTCGTATTAAGTACGTGTGAATGTTATTGAAAATGACACAACTGAAAGAGAGCTAAATAAAGTGTAGCATCCAGCATATTCTAAAAAATTGTTTTAACGCCAGTAAGAAGCAAACATAAAAAATCAAAGCAGATTTTTCTGCCGAAATTTTGGAATAAATGATTTGATGAAGCCTAAAAAGCTAACTGCACCAGAGTTATTTATATCATGGCTGTTAAGCCATGGTTATTATCGTAGTTATCTCCATAAAATTTACCTTTTTTACTTTCGTATGTGAATTCACGTCACTGAATAAGGAGCTGATTTAAACTACCTTTTATGAGCATGTTTATCAATAGAACTAAGCAAAAGAAATTATCCCTCAAATTAAACTGATGATACGATGAATTTAACTGGAATGATAATGCATAGAAGCATGGAAAGCTAAATAAACAACTTGCATGAAGGTATAACTAGATTGGTGATTTTATTTTATACATGTAACAGTCTGTCTTTTTGTATGTAAAGTTGAATATGGGAATTAAAAAAGGGCGTAATACGTAAATGAAGAATCAAAATATAGCTAACGATATGGTGTACATAACCAAAATCATTAGAAAAAACGATCTGTGATTCTAGAATGTTCCAATATTGATAATCCGTTGAACTGTCGGTTTAGGATCCAAACACTGAAACGAATTCGCCTTTTTTCACATTCCACGCTGATACTAGAGAAACATGGTATTATGTGCTCAATAGTTTCGTGAATGTCTTGAAAGGAGAATATGATTATCTCCATCACATGTTCCACTGATCTGTTCAACAAGAAAGTAGTAGCATCAAACAGGGCATGAGTTATTTTTGAAGTTTAGTTACTTATATCTTTATCATGTTAATATTTAAAGTTCTTGTGAGCAACCGTGTGAGAAGGAAACTGCCTCAGATAAATCTGTAAGACTGTATAGAAATTTAGCGCGACTATCGATAAACTAAAATTATGGTGGCAGAAATGTTTACTACAGTGGCTTCCACCAAACGGGCTTAAACTCTCACACTCACAGTCGGATCGAAAAAAGTTGATGGTATGAAACCTCAATTAAGGGTATTAATGGTAGCTAGTTAACTGGCCGAAAATGCAAATTTTTCGTGGAATAATGAAAAGCACTCCCTCCGTGGCTTTCGGTCCGCACATAACCGCTCCTCCCTCAGCCCTTCAGCAGTCTCTCTCTCTCTCTCTCTCTCTCTCTCTCTCTCTCTCTCTCTCTCTCTGTCTCTCTCCCTTTTTGTATTACTCCAAACCTCTACTGTTTTCTTAGTGTTTACAGTCATGTCAAAATTACCGTCGTGAGACAGATTTTCCTGTTATTTATTTTAAATTATGTCTAACTCGCTTTAATGCTTGCGAGACGAGAGTATTAGTAATGATGGTATCAGCATCCCAACATTTTACTGGAGTGCAATTTTTTTATACGATCGTTTAAGAATGTCGTGAGAAATCCGACCAGAATTTCAAGCTAGATCTCGCATTAGGATGTATAACAAATTGGCAGAAAGGTGGTTTTGTTCTTTTCTAAGCTCTGTTCTCAGATATTTTTGTTGTATGTTTCTTTTCTGGTTTGTTAATCCAGCGGGCTGGACATTGACAAAACTCTAGCTTTCTAGCGGAAAGGAGAGCATATGTTTCAGTTTCGAAAATTTTTATAGTATTAGATGAAATTTTAAAAACAACATTATTATACTAAAAATAAAGGCGTAGTCACACATTTCAAAAGAACTAAGTTTTCGGGCTCGCACAGAAGGACAAAAGAGAGGGTGCGTTTATATTTTCTCTTCAGTCGGTTTCCCGTTCTTTCGGAGAGAGCAGTGTCGCTTTATAGAAGCAGATTAAGCGCAAAGCAGACTTCGGTTAGCTTAGCAGAGCAGAAAATCCGCTGTTACGTCACTACCCGGTGCAGCACATTTCGCCAACAGCGAATCCGCTGTGTGTAAACAGCATTTTCGGCAGGTAGTTTGCCAAAGAAAGCATAAAATGAAGGTAGAAAACCGGGGCCGCGTTTAATGAAGGTTATCGAACGTCGGTAGTCGATGCTGTCGTCAAATTGATACCTCTTACACGGAAATTGCTGCCCTTAGGGTACTGTGAAAGAGCTCCTTCTGGCTTCAGCTAGGGGAAGCAATCGTTGGACTAATGGAGCTCATACGTGAAGGGATTATTATGTGGCTTTCGGATTACGTTCAATAGCGACTACGATAGGGAGTGATACTTCGCCGGCGGTATCGTGAAGGGAGAGTCGTAATGAAATCTTGTTGTTGACGTTTCGGATAAAACATGAAAGAATAAAAGTGTTGTTACTTCTCATATTTGGAAGACTAATGGGGACATTACCTCAAGTTGTGTGGGGTGTGATACTCTTAGTGGTAGAGATTTCAACTATCGGTGTTCCGTGAATGGCGATGCCAGGGTGGTTGTAATTAAATGTTCGCTACTTGAGTCAGTGTAGACGGAAAACTTTTTACCGAGCGGTTACCCTATCTTACAGGAATGATGTGCGCAGACTGTGCGCTGCAGGATTTACGTTGTCAGAAGGTATACCGTCAGGACCTGCAGTTAGGCGCCGATATTTGTGAGGTGACAAATGGTTAAAAACCAATCATCAATGTGCATTACAGCTGCAGGGTGTTGACATCGATTTTTTTTTTTTTTAGAAAAACAACACCAATACCGCTACTGCAGTCCCCGAATATCGACGCATTATAGGAGTACGGTGAGGTGCTGTTTCCGTACCGGTATCGAAGAACGTGATTCAGACGTCGAAATAAGCTGGCGGTTTGGAAACTGATTCTGGGAGAGGGAGATGGCCAGTTGCACCACAAATTGTTAAATAAGTGTGTAAGAGGTCCATGATCAAGGGATTTGTTGCTAGCGCACTCAAGCAGATGTAATTTCGATTGATTGCTTGCGCTGCCTGCGATATGTAAGCTGTAAGAGAATCTCAGACCAAACACCAGTGTTCTATGCAGTAGGAACTGTGTAGCAGTAGGAGTAAGTAGTAGCTAACAGTCGTGTGTATGAAGTTGACTGGGCCGGTCGTGTGGAGCGATGGCGGAGCCGGAGCGATATAGAAGCAGCCTCCCGCATACGTAGTATTGTTATATCAAGTCCCATGTAAATATTTTAAAAATCTCTTAGTAATAATCTTTTTTATAAAAATTAACTTTCGACAATCATTCAACTCAATTTAAAGAATTTACTAATTTCTCCAATCCATTGTCATCCCGATTATTGAAAAGAAAAATCAGTTGTTTCTTTTTACACATGACAAATCTATCGGCCAGCATTGCACTGAGCTGTGCCAGAAAAATTTCTTATAGGAGCAGGTATATGCGCGTTATCCGGCGACCTTATTGAGGTAAGAATTTTAAATTTATTCTGAACGATCTTTCAGGACCATGACGCAACGCTGTTGGCGTCCGAAATTTACCAGTTTAAATTCACAGTCAATTATTGAAAGGTCATCTATGAGTCACATTTGTTTATTAGGAGATTAGTTACATATTATTGTTCCAAGGTCACGGAATTTATCTGTTGGTTAGTTACACTGAATGTGAATTATATAATTATATTTTTTACTGTTGCGGGGTTATTAGACATATTATTTATTTTTGGGGAGGTTACAAGTTACTTTTGCCACGACTAAGAACGCTGGACGCAATGTGAGATCTTGTAGTAGTGCTCCAGCTGTTTCGCGACACCACTATTTCGAGCAGCATTAGGGCAATCTACACTCCTGGAAATTGAAATAAGAACACCGTGAATTCATTGTCCCAGGAAGGGGAAACTTTATTGACACATTCCTGGGGTCAGATACATCACATGATCACACTGACAGAACCACAGGCACATAGACACAGGCAACAGAGCATGCACAATGTCGGCACTAGTACAGTGTATATCCATCCACCTTTCGCAGCAATGCAGGCTGCTATTCTTCCATGTAGACGATCGTAGAGATGCTGGATGTAGTCCTGTGGAACGGCTTGCCATGCCATTTCCACCTGGCGCCTCAGTTGGACCAGCGTTCGTGCTGGACGTGCAGACCGCGTGAGACGACGCTTCATCCAGTCCCAAAAATGCTCAATGGGGGACAGATCCGGAGATCTTGCTGGCCAGGGTAGTTGACTTACACCTTCTAGAGCACGTTGGGTGGCACGGGATATATGCGGACGTGCATTGTCCTGTTGGAACAGCAAGTTCCCTTGCCGGTCTAGGAATGGTAGAACGATGGGTTCGATGACTATTCGGTGTCCCCTCGACGATCACCAGAGGTGTACGGCCAGTGTAGGAGATCGCTCCCCACACCATGATGCCGGGTGTTGGCCCTGTGTGCCTCGGTCGTATGCAGTCCTGATTGTGGCGCTCACCTGCACGGTTCCAAACACGCATACGACCATCATTGGCACCAAGGCAGAAGCGACTCTCATCGCTGAAGACGACACGTCTCCATTCGTCCCTCCATTCACGCCTGTCAAGACACCACTGGAGGCGGGCTGCACGATGTTGGGGCGTGAGCGGAAGATGGCCTAACGGTGTGCGGGACCGTAGCCCAGCTTCATGGAGACGGTTGCGAATGGTCCTCGCCGATACCCCAGGAGCAACAGTGTCCCTAATTTGCTGGGAAGTGGCGGTGCTGTCCCCTACGGCACTGCGTAGGATCCTACGGTCTTGGCGTGCATCCGTGCGTCGCTGCGGTCCGGTCCCAGGTCGACGGGCACGTGCACCTTCCGCCGACCACTGGCGACAACATCGATGTACTGTGGAGACCTCACGCCCCACGTGTTGAGCAATTCGGCGGTACGTCCACCCGGCCTCCCGCATGCCCACTATACGCCCTCGCTCAAAGTCCGTCAACTGCACGTACGGTTCACGTCCACGCTGTCGCGGCATGCTACCAGTGTTAAAGACTCCGATGGAGCTCCGTATGCCACGGCAAACTGGCTGACACTGACGGCGGCGGTGCACAAATGCTGCGCAGCTAGCGCCATTCGACGGCCAACACCGCGGTTCCTGGTGTGTCCGCTGTGCCGTGCGTGTGATCATTGCTTGTACAGCCCTCTCGCAGTGTCCGGAGCAAGTATGGTGGGTCTGACACACCGGTGTCAATGAGTTCTTTTTTCCATTTCCAGGAGTGTATATTGCGGTCGCAGTGGAGCGAACGGCCCTGCCGCACTGGTAACACTGATTCCCGTCAGATCGCCGAAGTTCTGGGCTGTCGGGCTGGGCTAGCACTTGGATGGGTGACCATCTGCTCTGCCGAGCGCTGTTGGCAAACGCATTGCATGAAGCCCTTGTGAGGCAAAACTGAGGAGCTACTCGATCGACAAGTAGCGGCTCCGGTCTCGGAAAGTGACATACGGCAGGGAGAGCCGTGTACTGACCACATGCCCTCGATATCCGCATCAGGTGACGCCTATGGGCCGACGATGCCACGGCGGCCGGTGGCTACCGATGGGCTTCCACGGCCTGTTTGGTAGGAGTTTAGTTTAGGACGTCAAGGAGATGTTCGTCTTATTGATCAACGTTTATAACCTGGAACGTTAACATGGTACGCTATTCCACCCTCTGTAATGACAAGGTATCAACTAACACTTCATTCATTTCGGCAAATTGATGTCGCAGCTTCAAAATGTTCAGTTGTCTCCGCAGCCACAGCTGCGATTTCCTTATATAATGCTCTTCATGGCTTGTCATGATGAACTGTTAACGGCTTTTACAAAAGCATTGTAATATAAGTGTAATGTAAATGCGTTAATTTCCCCCCATACGACATACTTTGTAAAAGTGGTGCTGCAAGGAACCTTATAACAAGACTTTGGTATCTGACGATGCCATTCAAGCATCTCGTGCATTTTCACGCGTCAATTACCTCTACGCTTGATGCTTCACTGAATTTCCTTGAGCGTATTTCCTTTTTCTTGTTTCTTTTTTTCCAAAAAAGCACAATTTACGTGGTACGAATTTTGCCTGTTTAAATCCTATCAATTATTCAAATGTTCAAAGTTGTCATTAGTTGCAAGAAAAATACTTCAATAATAAAAATAAAACTACTTCCAACTATCAAATAGAACCTTGTAATTCCAACGAACAAACTTCGGTGTTCTTTTTTAATTTGGCCATTTATCTACAGATTGCAGCACGAGTACGTTCTTCTTGTAGCACATGTCAGTCAGAACTTTGTCACGTTAACAACCTATTTTCTTCCATTTTATCGATTTGATCTGTGACAAAATTACCCCTCTCACGTGGAAATTACAATGTGTTTCTTTCCTTGGGTTTATTTGTTATACCTCTTCCGCATGTTCTTACAAAAGTTTCCACAAAGATTCATCGTCCTAAAATCACTTGTTTGCCACGGGGCCCTCTCTAGCATTCAGAGTTTAAGTATAATCACTCCAGTCAAACAGTTTTACTTATCAATGTCTAAAGCATCCAAATTCATCACACAAATGTCGTTGAAGAAAGTTTATTGTACTCGAAGGACGAATTTTGAAAAATAATTTAGGCACCAGCTGCATTTAAGGACATTGTTTAATGAATTGCGTTTAAGTTCTCCGAGGATAGTCCATGATCTAGGGCAGCGGGCTTTCAGCTGCGACACGGTGCGGTCGGGCTCGGCACGCCGAGAAGTGCACTGCCAGCCTGCTTGTTTACCCACTAGAGCGCGGTCGTGCGTCGTTGTATTGACGTTCAGTACGATCCGCCATGGCCTTATCGTATCGACGTGCTACAGTCAATCTAACGTCTAACGCATCCTACACAATACCGAAGACCCATGAAAGACAACGATTACTTCGAGATGTGATGTGCATGGAACCGCAAGAACTGACAGACATCCATTTGTCTACGGTTTCCATCACAGTATACCTCAAACCGGTTGACGAATCCGCCTGTGACAAACTCCTACAACGATCCACCAACGCCTCCCACTTCTTACGAGCTGGCGGTAATATAAGCCCGGTAGGTGGTCTGGAGGTACGTACTGTACGCATCTTTGAACTGCCGTTCGAAGTCCCCGCCAACCTCGTCGTTCACGCGCTACGGCCATATGACACATTTTTGAGCCATACGGAAAGGAATGGGATACTTTGGAAACATAAAGGAAATTTGTTGTAAGGCCTTATGGGACCAGATTGCTGAGGTCATCGGTTTCTAAGCATACGCACTACTTAACCTAACGTGAACTAACTTATGCTAAGGACAACACATACACACATGCCCGAGGGATGACTCGAACCTCCGACGGGGCAGCCACGCGGACCGTGACAAGGCGCCTAAGACCGCGTGGCTACCCCGCGCGCCTCAGGAACGTACTTAACGATGTAGGCCAAGTATGGAAAGAAATTAATAAGCACGTTCTATCATGTTCGTACCTTGGTAGCTGCTGCACAGTTGTTATATGACATGGACAATCGGCGACCTACTCGGGCTGCGGCCAGGAGGGCCATGTCCGATCTGAGTGCCTGAAGCGACGCTTCATCAATATGCCCCGTGCTGAACTTTCTGAGTGAACCTCGATGACCTCCCTCCAAATTGGTGGGGGCACGACATGTGATGTATAATCATAATCAGTTACTACCCGAACCCGCTACGAGTTCCGTTGGAAACCCAGCACCTACAGCAACGACGACGCCAGCGCCACCGAAAATTTCTGGTTCTCGCAGACTGTGCACATCGCCATGTCGGAGGGATCCAGCTGCCATCACTGTCAGCATCGGAAACACGGATTCCCGATGACTGTGCAGAGTCCCATCCCCTGGTGGATGTTGAGTTATGGACCCGTAAACAAGTGTCACGAGAGCATCAAAAGAAGACACGATAGTCAGCTGAAGAACGGGATGGGGATGTGATGTTGGAGGAAGATAACGACACTACTGCAGCCTCTACAGTTGCAACGGATTCCAGCAGCCTCATTCATTAACAGGCGTTAGATGGTAGGGAACACTCGCCGCCTCCTTGTGATCCTGAAAACGAATCTCGACCACCCCCCCCCCCCTCCCCAAGAACATGGGGTCCTGTGTAAGTGGCCGCCAACCCATGATCTTCCAGTCCTCTCTTGGTGTATGGGAAAAGACGCTGAGCACACACCGATAGCTTCTCCAGTGCCCATTGACGGCACTGAGTCGAGAGGGCCGTACCCTTCAGGGGACCATAAGGCAGAGTAATGCACGTTATTCAGTCAGGCAGATGCGTGGTGTCTGACCCTGACCATGTGCTTGCACTCACGCATTGCCGTTACCACTTGAGATGTCTCAATTCTACTGGGCGGAAGGGTCAATGCCAGTGGCATCCACTTTATCGCCAAGGCCAACAAGTTGAATGAGATCACAAGAGTGGCAGACTTGGACATTGCCCTTCTCCAGGAGCTCTGTCCAGAGCTGCATTTAGACGATTATGGCTACACCACTTACAGCCTACCGTCTGGAGGAACAGCCATCATTCCCCGATATGGCAGAGAAGTGATGGACTTGACATACTTGCCAAGTGTGCAACGTGTAGCACTGGTGCGGTACACCTCGTTAACGTCCATGCACCCTCTGGTACTTCACACCACTGTGACAGGCACTCGGAGGATGCAGCCCCACATGTGCAGAGAAACACAGACCATAACATACTGGGCGGCCAATTAAATAGTGTGCTGTGGCTCGAGTACTAGATACCGCATTACATCCAAAGCCCGGCTCTACAGCCACTGGTAGGTGACTTAACAATCCTTGACACGTGGATCTTACATAGCAGGAAGCAGCGCCGTTGTAGGCACTTTGTCTTCCATTCTGCCAGTCGAACGGACTTGCTATGTTCTGTGCAGCTTCCGCATAGCGACCAGTAATCTATAAACCTGGCCAACAGCCTTCACTGATCACCTCACGTTCATCTACACTGTTAGCTAACCCATCAACTCATGCGACGCAGCAGAGGCCCATGGGTGCCAAAAGTCACCCTCCTTCGCTAGGGAGCATGTCGTCACGGAGCTGCTGACATGGGGCGCCGTTGTCTTAGGTCGATGTCCTAACGTTAATGTGATGGTTAGTGTGTGTCAAGTCTGCACTAGAAAAGAACCTCATGGCATACGAACGTGACAGATCGAGCTGGGAAAGGACGACGTCCAGACAGAAGATGGAGAGAGACTGGTTGGTTGATTGATTTGGGGGGAGGGGACCTAAACGCGAGGTGATAGGTCCCATCCGACTATAGAAGGACGGGGAAGGAGGTCGACCGTGGCCTCTCGAAGAAACCATTCCGGCATTGGCCTGAAGTGATTTAGGGAAATCACGGAAAACCTAAATCAGGACGGCCGGACGCGTGTTCGAACCGTCGCCCTCCCGAATGCGAGTCCAGTGTGCTAACCGCTGCGCCACCTCTCTCGGTAAGGACGGGTTGGAATTTAACCATGCAGCATTACGTGAACAGGTGGTGCAACCGCCGTGGCCCGAACGTCAGTTGGCTATACAACGCACCAAGGATTGTCTACATCGCATCAGGGCAGAGATACTAGAACACGTCAGCGTCCGTGCGAGAGTGGATGACGGCAGCCAAAACTAAATAGCATCACTCTATTACAATGTGCGCGAGAGGCGTCACCGCCAACATAAAAAAAAAATGGTTCAATGGCTCTGAACACTATGGGACTTAACATCTTAGGTCATCAGTCCCCTAGAACTTAGAACTAGTTAAACCTAACCAACCTAAGGACATCACCCACATCCATGCCCGAGGCAGGATTCGAACCTGCGACCGCAAACATCAATTCATCACGGTGATAAATACAGAGACGGATGGATGCGTTCGTCTGGTACTATGGGACCTTGTACATCGAAGACCCGTGGAACTTACGTGATTACGAAGAGGTGCTGCACAATTTTCCCGCCTCTAGGGACTGACAACTGATGACACCCTGCTGTTGCCTGCCCATGACATAGAAAGAGCTGCCACCGGCCTTGCCATGACGCTCTCCGAACAAATCGCCTTCGCTGGATGTTTATTCCTCGAATTCTCCCGCACTTGGTCTATAACTTGATGTAGATACTTCAAGAACAGACCCACCATGATTTCACTGCCTCCACGGAATTCAAAGACGGCATCATGATCCCGGTACCTAAGACGAATTGTGGTTACACGTGGCAGGACCTACGCCCAGTCATGCTCCTCAACACTGACTACAAGATCTTCGCCCGTATCCTCTGCTCGCGTCTCCGCCCCGCTATCAGGAATGCAATCCACACCAATCAGACCTGTTTCGACGGTGTCAAGACCATTGCCACAGTGTTAAGAGAGCACCGGGAACATGGGAAGCGCCTGTCGCCGTCCATTTTGACTACGCATTCGACCGAGACGACCACCGATTTATGCGTGGAATTGTCTCCGGAGTCTGCAGACGTGGTCCTTCAACTGATCCACAGGGAAGAATCCAGCGTGGTGGTGCACAGTTACCAGTCTGGTCACATTGTTGTCGTACAGACAGGGAAACAAGGATTCCCTTGCAGTAGCACTCGAACCAGCTTCCCATGGTCCCTGGTGATCATTAGCCGATATCTGAATCATCCTGTTTGGACGTGACCTTTCGTTGTGGTATAATCGCCGTAGATGTGGCACTCCTGGACGGAGCAGAGGATGAAATACACACGACGCTTCAGTACCTATACCAGTAAAGGGCAGTCGCTGGTAGCGTCGTGAATATGAAGAACAGTAAATAAATGAATCTGGGAGGGGAGCTTCCCCAAAGCCCAATGGTGCTCTGTGACATGGTGCCGGCACCCAAATATTTGGCGTGCTGTTCTCTAGCAATGTTCGTCGCACAGCGGCATCCACGTACCGCCAACTACTACACCAGACGCGTGCTCTGGTACAAAGTCGCATAATAGGCCGAATGGATATGCTTCTACGAACACATTATATCAGCACCTATCTTGTTTCAAAACTGAATTCTTCGCGCACGTTCTTGTCTTAACAGTTACGCTGGTCGACATATTTCGCGAGAGCCGGTGTCGGTTTTAAGGTCCGATACTCGTTCCTCACACTGACCCAACGGGCAGATTGTATCGGTTTTATTCATGTCTATAGCCACGTGTGATCGCTCTACCTCAACACTATGCGACGCACGTGGACCTCTGTCTATACCAATCTGATGAGCACCCTGATAGCTGAAGTTGTATCAGGCTCTCTAGAATAGCATTTTTCGGTGGGACACATTTCACCAGTACTCACCCACATCAGAGTGTTCTTGATTGCACTCAGCTGCTTACAAGCGCACCTTTCGTCAACACGGACGCCAAGCACGAAAGTCTATTGTTGGGTGTATCAACAGAAACGTTCCATCAATGCGTTCGCACACCGGTATCCTGAAGTTGGCAGGAACACGGTGTCTTTTCTACCTACGGCGGTACGCTCGTGGTGTTATGTGGCTCTGAACGGGAAGTTCGCAAGTCGTCAGTGGCTACATGTCATTCAGCTGACGGACGACCTGTTGCCCGAGATACCCAATCGTTGATACGGATGCGCACATGACGCGACCGGTGACTGCTGGCTGCTCACATAGCATGTGCTGGCTTTATTCTTGTGGCGACTGCCGGAGTCCCTCTGACCTGACGATAGATTGTGCCCCGACAGAGTATATTTTCCTCCAACCTGGACGAATGCCGTTAGATGACTAAATGGCATGAATCTTCACTGTATATTTCACGATACACACGAAGAGACGCTCGATTTTTAGCCCCAACTGACGACTAGACATGCGGCTTTCGGTCACCACCCGTAATACAGGATCCATTTAACTAATTATTTACGTTCACTGTCAGGGGAAGCTACTGATCAATGGGGCGTTTCAGGTGTGAGACGCTGTGGCTGAAAGATATTTCCGGAGCATGTTGATCCCCTACGGACGGAATAAGAGGGAACCCTTGCCAACAGACGAGAACACAACTCGTACGCTCACTTTGACTGTTGTAGGATATTTTGTTAATAAAAATAAATAAATAAACATGCTTAATCCTCTCCCTGATCGTGGAGCACGTTGAGCGGGCGTGGAGACGGGATGTTGAGGCCTCAGATGTCGACCCCTGCCATACTCGCCGTCCAGCTCCAGCAGCGGTTCCTTAGATTCCATAAAAAATAAAAATAAATAAAAGTAATCGAAAAGTACTCTGTCCCGGATTGGAACCCCACGATCGCTTAAGTTCTGAATAAAAATTACCAGCAATGGTGGCCGAGGACTTCCAGAGTAAGAAGGTACCCTTATTTTGCCAACGGCCTTGTCAAAGAGTCAGACGAGTACATGGCAATATGAAAAGCGACAGAAAATGGTGTGATGGGAGTACGATTCGTTGTGGATAGGAAGGTAGGGCAGAGAGTGAAGTACCGTGAACAGTTGAGTAATAGGGTTATTCTCATCAGAATCGACAGCAAATCATCACAGACAACGGTATTTCACGTATACATGCTGACGTCGCAAGCCGAAGATGAAGAAATAGAAGTGTTATATGAGGATACACAAAGGGTATTTCAGTAGATAAAGAGAGACGGAAATTTAGTAGCCATGGGTGGTTGGTATGCGGTTGTATCGAAAGAAATAGAAGAAAGAGTTACGGGAGACCATCGGCTTCTTACTGGGATGAGAGAGGAGACAGGTTAACTGATTTTGCAATAAATTTCAGCTAGTCAGCCATAAACAGAGACTACTCTGTTCAAGGTCATAAGAGGAACAGGTATACTAGAAAAATGCCACGACACCCAGAAAGATTTCAGTTAGGTTACATCATGGTCAGGCAGAAATTCTGAAATCAGATACTGGATTGTAAGACGTATTCAGGAACAAATACAGCCTCAGATCACAATTTACTAGTGATGAAAAGTAGGCAGAAGTTTGAATGACTAGTCAGAAACAATCAGTACGCAAAGACCTGGGATACGGAAGTACTAATGAATGAAGAGGTACGCTTAAAGTTCTCAGGGGCTATAGATACTGCGATAAGTGATAGACCAGTAGGCAGTTCATTTGAAATGTAATGGGCGTTTCTAAAAAGAGAATCGTCGTTACACAGAATGTTACTGCGAAGAAACCATGGATAATAGAAGACATACTTCCATTGGCCAAAGAAAGATGGACATACAGAAAAGTTCTAGGAAATTTAGGAATACAGAAATACAAGTCACTTAGGAGTGAAACAGACAGGAAGTGCAGGGAATCTAAGGTGAAATGGCTGCGTAAAAAATGTGAAGAAATCGCAAACAAGTGATCGTCGGAAGGACTGAATCAGCACATAGCAAAGTCAAACAACCTTCGCTGAAAATGAAACCAAGGGCGGTAACATTAGGAGTGCAATGGGAATTCCACTGTTTAATGTAGAGACGTATGATTTCCTGTCAGCTAACAATTAAAGCAAAGGTTCAACATTATACAATTTCTCTGAATATGGTAGCTTATTTATAATTAGAAACTCAGTGGTTGTACTTTTAAATACCAAATCTTCGTCTGGTAGAGTAGAAGACAGATGTGGCTTAAATTCAAAGAAATAGCAATTGAGAGATTTATTCCAAATAAACTAACAAACGACGGAGCTGATCCTCCTTGGCACAAAAAACGGGCTAGAACACTGTAGCAGAAACAACGAAACAAAGATGCCAAATTTAAACAGACACAAACTCCCCTAGATTGGCGATCTTTTACAGAAGCTCGAAATTTAGCGCAGACTTCAATGGAAAATGCTTATAACAGTTCCCACAACAAAACTTTGTCTCGAAACCTGGCAGAAAATCCAGAGAGATTCTGGTCGTATGTGAAGTATGTTAGCGGCAAGAAACAATCAATGCCTTCTCTGCGCGATAGCAATGGAGATACTATCGAAGATAGTGCCGCCAAAGCAGAGTTATTAAACACAGCATTCCGAAATCCCTTCACAAAAGAAGGCGAAGGAAATATTCCTGATTTCGAATCGGGAACAGCTGCCAACATGAGTAACGTAGAAGTAAATATCCTCGTCATAGTGAAGCAATTTTAATCACTTAATAAAAGCGAGTCTTCTGGTCCAGACTGTATACCATTTAGGTTCCTTTCGGAGTATGCTGATGCATTATCTCCATACTTAACAATCATATGCAACCGTTCGCTCGACGAAAGATCCGTATCCAAAGACGTACCAGTTGCACAGGTCACAACAATAATCAAGAAAGGTAGTAGGAATAATCCACTAAATTACAGGACCATATCGTTAACATCGATATGCAGCAGGATTTTAGAACATATATTGTGTTCGATCATTATGAATGACCTCGAAGAAAACGGCCTATTGACACAGTCTCACTGATTTAGGAAACATCGTTCCTGTGAAACACAACTAGCTCTTTATTCACATCAATTGTTGAGTGCTATTGACAAGGGATTTCAGATCGATTCCGTATTTCTGGATTTCCGGAAGGCTTTTGACCTTGTACCACACAAGCGGCTCGTAGTGAAACTGCCTGCTTATGGAATATCGTTTACGTTATGTGACTGGACTTGTGATTTACTGTCACAGAGGCCACAGTTCGCAGTAACTGACGGAAAGTCATCGAGAAAAACAGAAGTGTTTTCTGGGGTTCCCCAAGGTAGTATTATAGGCTCTTTGCTGTTCCTTATCTATACAAACGATTTAGGAGACAATTTCAGCAGCCGTCTTCGATTGTTTGCAGATGACGCTGTCATTTGTCGACTAATAAAGTCATCAGATGATCAAAACAAACTGCAAAACGATTTAGGAAAAATATCTGAATGGTGCGAAATGTGGCAGTTTACCGTAAATAACGAAACATCTGAGATCATCCACATAAGTGCTAGAAGGAACTCGTTAAGCTTCGGTTACACGACAAATCAGTCTAATCTAAAGGCACAAAATTCAACTAAATATCTAGGTATTACAATTACGAACAACGTAAATTGGAAGGCACACACAGAAAATGTTGTGGGGAGGGCTAACCAAAAACTGCGTTTTATTGGCAGGAAAATGTAACAGATCTACTAAGGAGACGGCCTACACTACGTTTGTCCGTCCTCTTTTAGAATAGTGCTGCACGGTGTAGGATCCTTACCAGATAGGGTTGACGGAGTACATCGAAAAAGTTCAAAGAAAGGCAGCACGTTTTGTATTATCGTGAAACATGAGAGAGAGTGTCACAGAAATGATACAGGATATGGTTTGGAAATAATTAAAAGAAAGGCGATTTTCAATGCGACGGAATCTTCTCACGAGGTTCCAGTCATCAACTTTCTCCTCCGATTGCGAAAAATATTTCGTTGACATCAACCTACATAGGGAGGAACGATCACCACTATATAATAAAGGAAATTAGAGCTCGAATGGAAAGATATAGGTGTTCACTCTTTCCGCGCTATACGAGATTGGAATAACAGAGAATTGTGAAGGTGGTTCGATGAAACCTCTGCAAGGCACTTAAATGTAATTTGCCGAGTATCCATTTAGATGTATTGTCCACAAATGTTACTTGTGTATTTCAAATGGTTCATATGGCTCTGAGCACTATGGGACTAAACAGCTGAGGTCATCAGTCCCCTAGAACTTAGAACTACTTAAACCTAACTAACCTGAGGACATTACACACAGCCATGCCCGAGGCAGAATTCGAACCTGCGACCGTAGCAGTCACACGGTTTCGGACTGCGCGCCTAGAACCGCGAGACCACCGCGGCCGGCTACTTGTGTATTTCCTATGATATTAATCCTAATGGTAAGTCGTCTACTCATGGTAGCTGAATAGCAACGTCTGCCTTTGTTCCTATTTATGTCTTATCCCTTCTCTTAAAAATGTCCTTGTTCAACTTTTAATAATAACTATTTGGTATTGATCTACTGCAGTCAACTAGTTTAAGAGTATATTTCCACACCTCTTGTATAGCACAAGAACAGCCAGGAGTAATTATTCTCAAAGTATAACACTTTTTTGTATGTGTATAGAGCACAATAATTCGATTTATTCATTATTCATCTTCTAATAATGAAATTGGTGTAACTATATGAATTGTTACCGAATTGTATGCCATGTTATGTCGCTCTGATCCGTTGATAATAGTCCGTTTCTAAAGTGAGTGGTCCTTCATATTTTCCTTTTGTTACATTCTGCCTGCCATCCAGTCTCTCTGTACTATCTCTCGAGATCGTATAATATGTTTCTACTTCTGGCACTCAACAATAAAAAACACAAACTTATTATCTCTGTTTCAATTCACACATAAATTCTTATTTAACTGTTTATTCTGAATTTCCTTATACAATTTATGTAACAGAACGAGCTTTACCTTATTTACGCTCGGGATGGAAACTACGGGATCACAAGAGGCAATTCTCTAAGTTTAACTTCATTCAAAAATAGCTGAGTTTTATTGAAACAAGAAATGCTTGATTAAATACAATTTCCAGCTCATCTTAGAAAACATAAGAGAATTACTGAATTTCTAGAACACTGAAATACATTCCTGAAATTTCCGAAGCGTTCTGGAGCATTCTAAAGAGTGTCTCCGTTTTAGAGATCACATGTGAATAGAGCATGACATAATACTTGACATAAAAAAAAGTTTCCGCCACTTAATTCAGCTACTACTCGCTTCCATTACTTCCGCAACATTCAAAACGTAAAGAAAACTCCATCATGCACAACAGAATATACTAGGGGTCTCTCTCTCTCTCTCTCTCTCTCTCTCTCTCTCTCTCTCTCTCACACACACACACACACACACATACACACACAGACGAACTGGTTACGAACTCTTTATCATTAGGAAAACTAACAGCTAACGATGTAGCAACATATAGTTTAATATTCGATAATACTAGTATTCTATCACAACAATGTATTATAGAGGTCATAGTTAAAATTGGTTCAAATTTCAGGTACTATAGAACAAATTTTTATTCTTAATATTGAGTTATAAAATAGCGTTCTCGGTACCAGTTTCTAACAAAAGTGGTTTTTTTAGAGAGTTGTTTTCCAATCATAGTGTGCGACTTTACGAAATAGCTTTTTCCTTCCAGGGAAAATCCTACTAAAGCACATATCAATTCCTATTTGCAGTGACCCCAGCGTAGATTATTTTAGTGCATGGAACTAAATTTGCTTACTGTAGATAATGATATGCTAATAGAGGAAGGCATCGAAAGATTGCTAGGAAAGCCCAAGGTAGGAGTGGACTAGTCACGCGTCTAAGATGTGGAGTACCCTCTAAGTCATCAATCTTTCGATGGATATGATATCTTGTTTCATCCTTTTCTTTCCATTTCCACGTGAGATCTACACCCAAAATGCCCCACAGTTAATTTGGCATATCATGTATGTGTTCGGCCTAGCTACACAAATTCTCCTCTCTGTAGCCCCTTGTAGTGTAAAGTTAATTATCCTTGGCCAATATAGGAAATGTCACACTAACATATATGTTCTTCTTTTAAGGGGTTTCTGTTGTTTTCTTTCCTCCCCCATTCTTTTCAACGCATTTTCATCTATTTTATCCGTCCCAATAGTTTTCTTCGATAGTGCCACTTACAATACTCTCTTGTTACTTTTCAGGACTTTTGGCCGTAAACATTGCATTTTAATGTAGAGGCATACTTTCTGCTGATATCTTCAAATTTGATAACAATATTGGTCCCTAAAAGGTTTTTCCCCATTAAAAATGGAAGGGATACCTTTGTCCATGTCTATGTACCCTTTCCTGCCAAGTTCGTTCCGCCTAATCTCATTTCCAGGATAGGATTGTACTCGGTAGTTCATAGAGTTGATGTTAACCCACTCCCTGCACTTTTTTCACTTCACTGCATTATATTAATCTCGGCATTCTTTATCCATGACCCACACGCTATGGAAAGTTTGCCGTCCACGTCATTCTGCATGACTTTTCTACACAGCTTAATTTTGACTTACTTTTACATTAATTTCTAAATAATCCTTCACTGACTTCATAGCTTCTTCGACTCTCAAGTTAAATAACAACAGAGATCTACACCAAAGCCATACAGTTTTAGTAAAATGAATGTGTTTTTTCTTCTTAGGCATCTATTATCCTTCATCGTTTTCGTAGATTTTTTAGATTATTCTTCCCATTTACTTTGGTGCTGCACGAGTTACACACTATTAAATGATGGCCGTCATGATCGATAAAATCACGTGTAATCCAAGAGACAAAGAAATTCTGCACTCTTTGGTCCTTCTAGAAGCGATAATCCAGCTGTATGCAGTTCAAATAAACTGGAATCATCTTACGTTATTGAACTTCTGCCCCTTTGTCTTGTATCAGGTGAAACACTACCTACTTTCCTTAACAGTAGCCTATCAAGGTACAGTATTTTATATTATTTACAACGTGATAATAAGATAAGAAATTAGGTCGTTCTCGGCAGGATCGGAACATTTGGAAAACACTGACAAGAAAAAAGGACAGGATTACAGAACTTGAGTCAGGCCATTAGGGAATGTCCTTCATGGTTCTATAGGGAGTAGTAGCGGGTAAAAACTGTAGAGATTGTAATAATTCCTGTAAATAATTGAGGATGTAGGATGCAGGTGCTAGTCTGAATTGAAGGGCTTAGCAAAGGAAAGAAATTCATTGGCGGGCCGCATCAGAAACCTCACAACTCACAAGTAACTGACGGCTTATAGCGTCTGTATAAGTGACTGAAACAGAGGTTAGTATTATTCTGAATTATGAATGAGCGATGCCACTATCAATTTCTTCTTCGCTTCACTTTTTGGTAATTACGTTGGAAAGTAACTTTTTGAGTAATAATCTATAAAACTCGTAAGTGAAAGCTTTAATAATTATTTCCTTCCAAACTTAGGGGGGGGGGGGGGGGCGGAGCTAGTTAACGAGTTGGGCTTCGCGCATATGTAAATGAGCAGGACTGCTGGCATTAAAGCGGAAGCCGCTCCCAGGCAGATAAGAACATCTCCCAAGTGCCTCCCTGCGGCACGGGGGCCACCCTAGAGATAGTGAGACTAGCAGCCGACGTGAACTTCACACGGCCGCATGTAGGCGATCTCAAGTAGCGCGCATCATTACACACGGCTCTGTTCAGCGCATACGGAGTAATCCAATTTGGCAGCGTCGTTAGACGAAACAAGTTTCTCATACAGTGGAAAAGGTTACTTGGTATTTCGGCAGTTACGTTAAAAAAAATTTTAATTGTGCTGGAATCACACCACAGAGGTGTAGCAATGGGAGATTATAATGGAAGTTGATATGCACTTTGTAATAAAGTGAAACCGCAGTAGGCTTGCTTTTTATTTCAATTGTACTCACCCACAACTATACTTTATACTTCATACAGTACATACAGTACTCAAATTTCCTAGTACATCTGAATTAAGTAATGGACCAGACGTCCAACCTAGAATCTTAACTTGGTATGCTTCCGCATTCGATACCCGTTTCGGCACTCAGTTTTAAATTGACAGGAACTATTAAAAGAGCTCACACTCTTTGCGAAGTGAAAAATTCAATCTGGGTCATGGAACAAGCGTCTGCTATTGCCACTACTCTGATGTCTGAAATTGCTTTTTAAGACCGTCAGTGACGCAAGACTAGGTTTTCCTACATATGACTTTTCGTGCCTTTATAACAAGCCGTGACTTTAAATATTACTAAAAGTAGTAGGCTTCCCACTTGTTCTCTGAAGATAATGTCTGTAGAGTCAGTGGTCGCTACGAGAAGGAGCGAGTACGCTAGAGATAGCAGTATGTGAAACTAAAAGCAATGGAATTGATTTGAATTTATCGATGATATGAAGTATTTGGCAAACCGTGAACCACAATGATGTAGACATGAGAAGTTAATAAAACTTGGGAAGAAAACAGGTAGTGGTGATATTGAACGTCAGGGAACTATTGTTCCACATGAGCTTTCGACCCAGATTCGTAAGAATTCTTTCTAACATCTTTATCCAATCAATATGCTTGGCGACATTACAAAGTCTCCTCAGGACAATTCCACCAATAACGCCACGGTTCAATCCTACTCCCGTTCAAATGTTCAGATGTGTGTGAAATTTTATGGGACTCAACTGCTAAGGTTATCAGTCCCTAAGCTTACACACTACTTAACCTAAATTATCCTAAGGACAAACACGCACACCCATGCCCGAGAGAGGATTCGAACCTCCGCCGGGACCAGTCGCAAAGTCCATGAATGCAGCGCCCTAGACGATCGGCAAATCCCGCGCTGCCCTGCTCCCGTACATCTTCGAATATAAACTGTTCTTTTGTGTCCTACTATGCTTCACTTACGAGGGAAAGTTAAACTCATAAGCAGGACTATGATACGAGGGACACCATCCCAGCTGGATATTACCGATAACCTGATTGCAGTTAACAGTCCGGATTTACGACGTCGCGTTCGGGCTCCAAGTTTTTAAAATTTTCGAACAGATATCACGCTGGATATCAAGGTCTTTATCAGAAGCATGGACATTCCAGCTTTCCATCTCTGCGTTCAAATTACAAGTTCAAGATGGCTGTTCTGGTGAATTTCCGTCGTTTCGTCTGATAATTTTTCGTGGATACCCGGCTAGCTCCATAATATACTCCTCGGCCTGTATCCTTCAGAATTCTTATTCAACTGAACTACTATTCCGTCTTAAACGAGACGGATGCAGAGAAAAAGTAAACACTAATCTTGCACTGTACCTTGCTTCGTTCTGCATGTCGTATTATTAGACAATCGTGACGGATTTCTTAACGAAATCTTACAGTGCGAGCAAGCTTGCATTGTGATTATTTAAACAGCGCTGGTGACAAACAACACATTACAAAACAGGACTAGTGCTTTTTCCTATTAATATAGCGGCGACCACTAATTAAGGCCTCATTCTGCTAATAACCTAACAAACTGACAACTGTAATCCTACAGCAGAAAAATCCTCAATAGATATTAAGACACGTACAAGAATACAACATTCGATAATAACGTAAGCTATGTTGTAGTCGCATGTGAATGATAGTCGAAAACAGAATATACGACCAACGATTGAACTTTATATCTAGTGACATCCAAAGCGCTACACATTCAAAAATATTTTTCATTGTACCAATAGCTTTTTCGTACTGCTTCACCTTTTTGCTATACCTGCCTATAAGTCCGAGTCGAACAGTTGGTGGGTACTTCTAGTCTAGCATCAAGTACCTACGTCGTAAAATAAACTGCTATGAATACAGTGTTTACAACTTCTTATATAAACAACTAATATTTACTAACCTCTGTATCAGAGATAAACACTGTAGAAATGTAGTTGCTATGTGGAAGCTCACACTGTTACAAAAAATAATTATTGCTTCTCCGTGAGAGTTCAGGTATGGTCAAGTTGATTATGAACCATCGTTCCAGGTTTTTTCTGTTTCTATTTTTCCCCCTTTACCGAGCTACAATGACCTTTCGCCGAAAACATCCCACGCAAAGCAGCTTTCGAAAACGGTATTAATTAATGACAGGACATACATTAAAATTATAAGTAACTATAAATTTTCAAAATGCGCCTTTACAATTCTTTGTGGCTGGCCGCATTAGCTGAAATAATTAAATTTTAATATTGCCTTCCGAGAAACGGGTTCAACATTTATGAAAGCATGAGTCAGCATCTTGTGGGAATACCAAGACTGGTGTATCGAGTCGTCATGAAATTTTATGGCATTTACTTGGCTAAATGAACGAGACGTTTTGGTCATAAATGTTTTCTGATGATTCCTACAAATAGTTATTTCTTCAGGCACAATTTTTTTCCCCAAATAGTATTACTGACTGTAAAACATTGCATACATTTTATGATGTGAAGTAGATCAAATACTGTCACGGACTCATTTGAAGTCTTTATCTGATATGAGACGGATTATTCCTTGTCTTTTGCAATAGTAGTGGGTGAGGATAGTTCCTTGTTAAATATATGTATCAATGTACACTGGAAATGGAAAATGGAGAGGGGGCACTTGTCTCTGATTAAAGTTCTAAATAACGGTGTCAAGAGCTTAAACGTCAACACTTGAGCTAATTAAAGGAGGCATTTCTAAGTAATTGGAGATAACATAGGCGGAAGACGTCGATCGAATCAACACAAAATGTTGACTTTTTAGTACATTAAGTATACAGTTAAGTATACAGTCAACCGGTTGCATAAGTTTACTGAATAAAACTTGACCAAATTTAAATACCATTAAGGGTATCTTCTTCAGAATGAAAGCCACACGATGCTGCCATGGTTGAGTTCAATGTTTGCCATTTTAACATGCTGCACCTCTGAACAATTTTTACTGTTTTCACGGAGGACTTTATTCCAGGTTTTCTACTCTCTAAAGTGAGCTCTACAGCTAGGCATGTATGTTTGCAGCTTTAACGTCATGTACTTTATGTGACTTTCCTTGTGAAGAAGATAGCCTTACTGGCACTCAAACTTTGTTAAGGTTTCTACAATAAACTTAGGCAACCGGTTGGCTGTATACTTTACATATTGGAAATTTGTTAACGGATGCCGTTGTCAGCCATGCTTAAAACTGTGATAAAATGAGGAGACGATCACTCGGCTTCAATCAAGTGCATTCCCCTTCAAAAACGTTACCCCTAAAATATAGGCTACTTATTTGTTTCCCTACCTTCCCCCAATCCACAGACAATTTTTTTCCAAATTTGTTTTACTCCTCCTTTAATAGGCTTGGTATTTCTGCAGTTAACACGGTGAAGTCTTTCTCAAATGAATATCGGCGTGTTTCATAATTTTAATGTGTTTAAGTAGATTCTGGCCACCGTGTGATATGGAATTTGTAAACGAGTAAACGCTACAGCGTGGTCTGCCTAACATCACGGCATGCACTCTGTACAGAAAATAGACAAATTCTGATACGGTGGTCAAATAGTGGTGGCTCTTGTATGTTATAGATTTGTCAGACGGTGGATTCATTAAGGGGAGTAGGACGTCAAACGGACCGGCTTGGAGCAGGAGAGGCACCACAGGACATTTTAATTTCCACTGTCTATACTTTTACAAGTAAATTCATAAAAATTTTTCAGCATGACCAGGAAGGATTCAGGATTCACACTCGTAGCAGCGGAAGATGAAACACATAACAAAATAATTTACTTTAAATGTGAAATTTCATTATTTTTTCACTTACTATTGGCTACATTTGTTGCTAAAGGTACACTTTTCTTCATAAGTAATAGAGAGAGTTCGATGAATTTTGCACAGCATACAAACCATACTTACAGGTGCCTGAAACTCTAGAATCCATTTAATTTATGAAGAAATGGATGAGCTGTTACGTTTTAAGCTGTATGTTTAAAAAAAATCAAAGTTTGTAGTAAATTATCTCAATTTTTACCACAGTTTTTAATAGATTTGGAAAATTCTAGAGTTTGAAACACCTGTAAGTATGGTTTGTAGTGTGCTGTGCAAAATTCATCAAATAATTTCTCTTACTTGTGAAGGAAAATGCACCTATAGCAACAAATGCAGTCAATAGTTAGGAAAAAAATGATGAACTTTCACATGTAAAAAAAAAAATATTTTGTTATGTTTTTGAACTTCCACTGCCATGAAAGTGAATCCCGAATCCTTCCTGGTCATGCTTACAATGTTTTATGAATTTATTTGTAATAGTATAGACAGTGGAAATTATAATGTCCTCTGGTGCCTCTCCTGCCCTAAGTCGGCCCATTTGACGTCCTACCCCCCTTTAAGGAAACGAAGATGTACCAACTATTTTACTGTTGGAATCAGTGACGTAAAGAGATATGAGGACACCACGGTTTAAAACCCCCAACGCGAGGTAAATTTGTCGAACTGCACTCCAGTACTGGACTCACCTATGGTGTACGTGGCGCCGTCTATCTGGAAGGTGGCACTCTTGCACTTCTTGAACATGCGGGCCTGCCTGGCGGCGGCGCTGGCGTCCACGTGGGCGGCCGGAGGCGGCGCCTTGCTGCCGTGGGGCGGCTGCGGGGGCGGCTGGTCGGCGCCGCGGTCCTCCATGTCGCGGCCGTCGACGCTGCCTGGCGTCGCTCGCGTCCCCACGTGCAGCGACCGGCTGCCGGCGTCTGCCGGAGGCGGGACCAGGCCCACACGCCGCCGCTCCCACGGCGACGCCGCGCATGCGCACCGCGGCCGCCGCCGCCGCCGGCGTGCTGGAGTGCCTCACGAGGGTATCGAACAGCTGGCTGGTAATCGCGTCGCGCCGACAGCTTATGCTCTCGCGCTAACGCCTCCGCCTTCTGCTTCCTGACGACTGCCGAAGGTCGGGTTGCAGAAACTCTCGTGCCTAATCTCGGTGCAATGTTCACAGTGGATGAGGTCTGTTGCCGAATTTCTTCACACCTCCGCTTCCTCTTAGTGATGAGTACTCGAAAATCCTCCCCTACCCTTTGCGTCTGGCTGACACCTGATACTGGAATAGTGGTGTTAATATAAATACTGATCCATTCCTTACTTCCGATTTTTTGTCGCTTCTCAATAAGAGTCGAGGGATATGAAAGGAAACAGAGGTTGGGAAGGGAGTGAGACAGGGTTGTAGCCTATCCCCGATGTTATTCAATATGTATATCGAGCAAGCAATAAAGGAAAGTTCGGAGTAGGTATGAAAATCCATGGAGAAGAAATAAAAATTTTGTGGTTCGCCGATGTAATTGTAATTCTGTCAGAGACAGCAAAGCACTTGGAATAGCAGTTGAACTGAATGGACAGCGTCTTGAAAGAATGATAGAAGATGAGCATCAACAAAAGCAAAACGAGGACAATGGAATGTGGTCGAATTAAGTCGGGTGATGCTGAGGGAATTAGATTAGGTAATGAGACACTTGAAGTAGTAAAGGAGTTTCGCTATTTGGGGAGCAAAATAACTGATGATAGTCGAAGTTGAAGGGATATAAAATGTAGACTGGCAATGGCAAGGAAAGCGTTTCTGAAGAGAAATTTGTCAACGTCGAGTATAGATTTAAATGTCAGGAAGTCGTTTCTGAAAGTATTTGTAATGCGTGTAGCCATGTATGGAAGTGAAACGTGGACGATAAATAGTTTAAACAAGAAAAGAATAGAAGCTTTCGAAATGTGGTGCTACAGAAGAATGCTGAAGTTGAGATGGGTAGATCACATAACTAATGAGGAGGTATTGAATAGAATTGGGGAAAAGAGGAGCTTGTGGCCCAACTTGAGTAGAAGAAGCAGGTTCAGAAGGATGAAGGCTGCAGTAGATACTGGGAGATGAAGAATCTTGCACAGGATAGAGCAGCATGGAGAGCTGCATCAAACCAGTCTCTGGACTGAAGACCACAACAACAACAACAACAACACCCATTGTTCTGATTGTTTTGACGCTGATAGTTTTCCTGGGCCAAACTCTTCGTCTCAAAATATCACTTGTACCCAACATCCTCATTACTAGTTGGATTTAATCCAATCTCATTGTTCGCCTACAGTTTTTGCCGTCTACAGGTCTCTCTAGTACAGTGGAAGTTATTCCCCCGAAGCCTTAACCCACCTCGCATCACCATGTCCCTTCTTCCTCTCAACGTTTGTAACAAGTTTCACTCCTCGCCGATTCTGCAGGTAACCACCTCACCTCTCATATTATCAGTCCACCTATTTTCAATATTCTTCTGTGGTACCTCATTTTAAACGCTTCGTTTCTATTCCTTTATACTTTCCCCATTGTTTCTCCTAGATTTCCATACAGTATTGCTCTCATAACACTGTCAGAAATTTCATCCCATATTAATGACGATGTTTGATATTGTTAGACTTTGAGAGATTACAGGGCACTCTCAATTCTGATTCGGTGTCCGGCCGCTTAATGTTCTTAAGGAAGATCCACTTTATCACGCTCTGACTTCATACACTCCTAGAAATGGAAAAAAGAACACATTGACACCGGTGTGTCAGACCCATCATACTTGCTCCGGACACTGGGAGAGGGCTGTACAAGCAATGACCACACGCACGGCACAGTGGACACACCAGGAACCGCGGTGTTGGCCGTCGAATGGCGCTAGCTGCGCAGCATTTGTGCACCGCCGCCGTCAGTGTCAGCCAGTTTGCCGTGGCATACGGAGCTCCATCGCAGTCTTTAACACTAGTAGCATGCCGCGACAGCGTGGACGTGAACCGTATGTGCAGTTGACGGACTTTGAGCGAGGGCGTATAGTGGACATGCGGGAGGCCGGGTGGACGTACCATCGAATTGCTCAACACGTGGGGCGTGAGGTCTCCACAGTACATCGATGTTGTCGCCAGTGGTCGGCGGAAGGTGCACATGCCCGTCGACCTGAGACTGGACCGCAGCGACGCACGGATGCACGCCAATACCGTAGGATCCTACGCAGTGTCGTAGGGGACCGCACCGCCACTTCCCAGCAAATTAGGGACATTGTTGCTCCTGGGGTATCGGCGAGGACCATTCGCATGAAGCTGGGCTACGGTCCCACACACCGTTAGGCCGTCTTCCGCTCACGCCCCAACATCGTGCAGCCCGCCTCCAGTGGTGTCGCGACAGGCGTGAACGGAGGGACGAATGGAGACGTGTCGTCTTCAGCGATGAGAGTCGCTTCTGCCTTGGTGCCAATGATGGTCGTATGCGTGTTTGGCGCCGTGCAGGTGAGCGCCACAATCAGGACTGCATACGACCGAGGCACACAGGGCCATCACCCGGCATCATGGTGTGGGGCGCGATCTCCTACACTGGCCGTACACCTCTGGTGATCGTCGAGGGGACACTGAATAGTGCACGGTACATCCAAACCGTCATCGAACCCATCGTTCTACCATTCCTAGACAGGCAAGGGAACTTGCTGTTCCAACGTC
The DNA here is from genome assembly GCF_023897955.1 of Schistocerca gregaria. Taxonomy (NCBI): domain Eukaryota; kingdom Metazoa; phylum Arthropoda; class Insecta; order Orthoptera; family Acrididae; genus Schistocerca; species Schistocerca gregaria. The sequence goes on from NC_064923.1 coordinate 333,804,958, forward strand.
CGCATGTATCCCGTGCCACCCAACGTGCTCTAGAAGGTGTAAGTCAACTAACCTGGCAAGGTCTCCGGATCTGTCCCCCATTGAGCATGTTTGGGACTGGATGAAGCGTCGTCTCACGCGGTCTGCACGTCCAGCACGAACGCTAGTCCAATTGAGGCGCCAGGTGGAAATGGCGTGGCAAGCCGTTCCACAGGACTACATCCAGCATCTCTACGATCATCTCCATGGGAGAATAGCAGCCTGCATTGCTGCGAAAGGTGGATATACACTGTACTAGTGCCGAAATTGTGCATGCTATGTTGCCTGTGTCTATGTGCCTGTGGTTCTGTCATTGTGATCATGTGATGTATCTGACCCCAGGAATGTGTCAATAAAGTTTCCCCTTCCTGGGACAATGAATTCACGGTGTTCTTATTTCAATTTCCAGGAGTGTACATCACGATTTAATGGTGGGCAGTAGTTAACGCTCTTGCTTGTGCGCTCTAGTGAAGAAATAGCTTTAAGTTTTACCTCCGTTCGAAGAAATATGGTACCGATTTAAACGACTGCAGTAAAAGCGTACGGCGACTTAGAGGCGAGGGAAACGCTTTTTCTCTGCGAAATATGAGTGACAACATTTCCGGATTGCCGACTTCGGCGGTCTCAGTGTGCAGATAGGTTTGAATCTTCCTGGTCGTTCGCCTGTCACGTCCAGGTAGGCTACGTAGCGCCGAGGAGACACTGCTGCAATGCACAAAGCATTGAAGACCGGTTACAAAGCAGATGATGGGCTCTTGTTAGGCAGAAAGTCGATGAGACGACTGTAAGCGTTCTGCGAATTTCCGTGGGTCAGGTCACTGGCGCCCAGAAGTCCAAACTCTGTTACAACAACCTATTTGTGAAGGCACGAGGCTTTTAGCGAGTTTATGGCCGTTCTTTGGGAACTTCGAAATGGACGCAACAGGGGAGATAATCTTTTTATCGAGGACTGGTCATGTTGTTAGCAAAAGAGCCGGCGGAGTGGCCGTGCGGTTATAGGCGCTACAGTCTGCATCCGAGCGATCGCTACGGTCGCAGGTTCGAATCCTGTCTCGGTCATGGATGTGTGTGATGTCCTTAGGTTAGTTAGGTTTAATTAGTTCTAAGTTCTAGTCGACTGATGATCTCAGAAGTTAAGTCGCATAGTGCTCACAGCCACTTGAACCATTTTTAGCAAAAGACACTGCATAAATGCGTGGGATAGAGGCCGCGCAGCTGAATCTTCTTTTTCTTTACTCTCAGCTAATTTTGAAGTCTCTGATTGGTCTAATCGGTTTATGCACAGCAAGAAGCAGTCTCCCATCTTCGAATGCGCCGCACCAGCTCGTGATTGGCTTGTACTAAGGTGTGAGTAGTCTCAGATGTAAATGTGCTTTGCTACGGAGCTGACGAGGATAGCGGACAGAAGGAGGTCACTTTTGTACTGGCGCGTCCCTAGTAAAAACTGCAGGTCTCTACCTAAATGGTGAGACTTGTGTCCTTTGCTAGTGTGCCATTTAGAACCTGTGCCAGTCACCTTCTGAACCTTCAGAGGTACTGCTTCATCCACCACGCACTCAACGAGTGATGCGTAGGTGTTCTTCTTTGTCTTGAGTCGGCCGTCTAAACATTTGGCATATTCCGTCACACATAGTCGTGGGACGGAGTCCAATTGGTTTGGCAGATCAGCAAACGAGTCCGCCTCCACACTGGAATCTACCGGGGCTTCAGAGGCTCATATGGAAGTACCTACATTCCGAATTAACCGAAGGCGAGACCACGTGCTTCGATTTTTCTGGGGTGCGTCGTTAATAACAGATGGCTGCCGTCCAGGACTTCAGTCGCCAAACGCATCGTGGTGTGCCGCCGTGATCAACAGGAGGGTAAAGTGTTCATTGCTATGGCGCAGGGATCAATATATGCTTCTCAGCACCCTGTTCTTTGGAACCATATTTTATTTTTGGAATACTTCTGTATAGATGCTTGTCTGTAGGGTAGTTTTTGCGTCATATCCAAGATTCACGTGTATGAAGTCAGTCAGAGTGATTCTGGTTGTGGATAGTGTCGTATGTCGATCGCCAGCTCATCACTTTGTCCACCACAGACCCCATATTAGTCAAAACGTTTGTCAAATGAAAATGTTTGGGTGACGTTTCTATAGTCATTTTTTTGTCTTGTGACGTTAAGAATGAATAAATTTATTGTTATTTACATTACAACTCCTTCCTGTTTTCTGATTAACAGTACCTTGACATTTTTATTAAAGTCCGGATTGGAAAACGAAGTAGCAATCTTGCAATTTATGTCGGTCAGGAACTCCCTTTTTATCTATGCTATTCTGCATCTTATGTCCTAATTTATTTGTCCCTTATGTGTTATTTTGCCTCAAGAGTCTAAGTTTATTGCAAAAACCTTTATTGCAAAGACCATAACCAAGTTTTAGTCCCAGTAAGAGGTTGCCAATTTTTAAGCTAAGCTATTCACTGATCTGATTTTTGCTAGTCCTCAATAGATTCACTATTACGATATTCACGCAGTTGGCATGTCACCATCTACTTCCCGTTGTCTGATGAAGTTTAAGTCGTACGTTTCCAAGTCCCCTAAGAAACATGTCCCTATCTGACTAACCGTAGCGGTTCAGCACGTTTTGCGCAAAGGCTTACATTTATTTATAATTATCGTACAGTTAGGTCACAAGAACCCTTTTCATGTGTGTGAAATTTTAAACTAATATCCACGTCATGATTATAGTCTACTGAGCGCTCCGCCACTTTAGGAACTGTATTGGATCGCCGGGGAAGGCTCTCAGAGCGAATTCTTGAATTACAGCATTGCATGTTTACTTGGTTTGCCGTGAACATGTCCAGCAGCCACAATACTGAAGCGGTCGTCAGCTATCATCATGTGCAAACAAACTTCGAGCTTGCAGCTGCTCATCGTTTAGTACATCCCACGGCGCTTGAACTGGTCACGTGCCAGTCACCTTCAACTGAGCAATCTAAGATACTCTCCGATGACTCTCCTAAAGATCACTGGCAGGCACAAAGCTGAAACATCGTGAGATGTATGAAACGAAGACTGGCAGCAAGCCAGAAATTTGTTTGCACATCCAATTCGCTGGGAACATTTTAAAATTCACAACTAACGTCCCCGTGTTTTCCAGGTGTGAGTTACGAGAGCGGAGCATCCTTCGATAAATGTTGGAATGTCTGCATGAGTACGGAAGTGAGAATTTTTATAATGTTTGTTTTTTGAGAATTTTTATTAATTCATCGTCATGTCTTCCGAACTATGCAGGTGCCATGGGACTTGTAGCTATTTCAACATGAGGCTACCAATTCTGACTATGCGACGATCTGCCGGCATGTGTGACCGAGCGGTTCTAGGCGCTTCAGTCCGGAACCGAGCTACAGCTAAGGGCGCAGGTTTGAATCCTGCCTCGGGCATGGATGGGTGAGATGTCATTAGGTTAGTTAGGTTTAAGTAGTTCTAAGTTCTAGGACTGATGACCTCAGATGTTAGGTCTCATAGTGCTCAGAGCCATTTGAACCATTTATGCGACGATCTGAAACATAGCAACAATGGTGTAATAAGGCGTTTTCTTTAAGGTACGCACTGCATAAAATGCTCCTCATCTTGAGTTGTGGAACAAAACAACAAAAAGATATTTTCCGTAAAATATCCAGTGCACATTTATCTCTACTTGACAAACCTTCGAAGGAGGAAAGTGATCTGCGACACAAGAGTAAGGATCACTAACTGTACGAGAAAGAACTGAAAATACCACATCTTCTCGAAGAATCAAAATCCAGTCTTATGTTTAGTCGGTATCATTTAGCAAACGCCGCGGAGCAGCTCTGATTGTTAACGAGATCTTAATTCATTTCCATACATTCCATACTGGCTCATATGACACCTTTGATATACGTGAAAGACATGACAGCGCCACGGACTGTCATGTCGGCACGAATGTAAATTACCCGACCTGAAAGTGGATCCCCAAGAAGCCGAGGACTGAACCCCGGAAATGGGAACGAAATTCGAAGTGCGAGACAATCTTCTGAGGATCAGAACTGCCGAAGACGGTGTGGAGATGGAGCACGGACGAGAAACATAACACGCAACCAGTGCGAGTGACTGACAAGGGCGAACACGGAACAGAGCACTGCGCGAGTTGAAGGCTTACTCTGCTGGCGTTGACATCAGCGTTAGTAGCTGCCAGCTGGTAAACACCGGAATCAGTGGCTATGGCCATGCCACGCCTCGCCCGCACCGTTCGTGATAGTGTTCTGTGCCACTGCGCATCGAAATCCAGCCTTCTTGATTTATACTGGAGACTGCACTAAAATACTATAGGGATATGGTTCAAATGGTTCAAATGGCTCCGAGCACTATGGGACTCAACTGCTGTGGTTATTAGTCCGCTAGAACTTAGAAATACTTAAACCTAACTAACCTAAGAACATCACACACATCCATGCCCGAGGCAGGATTCGAACCTGCGACCGTAGCAGTCGCACGGTTCTGGACTGCGCGCCTAGAACCGCCAGACCACCGCGGCCGGCTACAGGGACATGACAGCTTTTTATACTGTAGGTGATAAATACTGGCTATTTTGAAGTGTGTGACGTAAGAGCTATGTAACCAGATAGTTCCCGTGAGTTACACAGCGCACACTCATCTCCAGATGGAAAATGTCGTTAAGTGTAACGATCCGACCTACTCAATGCCGCTACAAGTCAGGATAAGTGAGAGAAAAGGTGAAGGATAGAAGAGCAGATCACGCCGGGACATGCTGTGAAACATTGGTAGCATTGACAGATGTTTATTCAAGCAGCCTTATACAGCACTCCGGCCAGCATCAGGGTCGCAGTCTGTGCGTGCAAAAGCAGCCGATTGCGGAATGCGCTGAAGCCCCGATGACGCCGCTGCCATCCGTCGGCCTGGGTCGCGGCAGCAGCTGCCACGGTGCCGCGTGGGTTGCCAGGAGGCAAAGGCGAACGCAGGCCGCCCACACACGCCGCTGTCGTGGCGGCTAAACACCCCCGCGAGTACTCGTTGTCCCCAGTCGAATGCTTAGGTGCATTAGCCGAGACCAGATGCGCTGATGCCGAGCAGCAATGCCGCGGTCAGCCCCCAGGGTAGACTAGGTTCGTGGCCGAAGGCGTCTAGGCGACTAGGAGACCACGAGGCCAGCACAAAAAGCACATAAGGCCCGCAGATTGCTTACACTTGTGTTAATTCTACATTAACGCTTTCTACAGTCACGTAAGTTCCAGACAGACGGTACGAACAACATGTAGAACAGCTTTCATATGTCAAGAATTTCTCTGCAACTGATCCGGTATTCTTACTCGATCCTCGCTCCTGGCTAACACTAGATTTCTTTAGTTTTTCTTTTATGAAGAGTATTTAGCGTAAAATAATTAACAACAGTTATAGGGTGGTTCAGTGATGGTGCTGCAAACATTCTGGAATGATGGGTAGGGGTAAATGTATCAATTGGAGTTAAGAGATCCTGATCTGGAAAAGCCTGAGTACAAGTAATTAGCTGAAAAGTTCTGGTACTTCTGACAGTGAATTTATCTACTGGTACTGTTGTTACTAAGATTGAAGGATAGGCAATTCCGAAGAGCACTTAGGGGTACAGGCTGAGACAGTAACTAAACCAATCCGATGGAGATGGTACAATGTGTGCTGACATGGGGAGGCATGGTGTACAATAACTGTACCGTAGCAGACTGCAGTCCGTGTTTACAAGTTGAAGTACTAACCCCGAAGGGCTCTGAAATGAAATGATCGTACGGCATTGTTGGCCGGGAGATCCCATGCAGGGTGTTCGGCCGCCGAAATTGTAAGTCTGACGTCACTTCGGCGACTTGCGAGTCATTGATGATGAACTGATGATGAAAGACACACAACACCCAGTCATCACGAGGCAGAGAAAATCCGTGACCACGCCGGAGATCGAACCCCCGACCCCGTGCGCGGGAAGCGAGAACGCTACCGCAAAGACCACGAGGTTTGGACCCGAAGAGCCCTAACCACATGGGTAGCATCGGGTGACGGAACTTGCACACGTGCTACGTATAAGGACAAGCAAATAGAAGCTACAAACAAGCTTAAAAATTGTGTAGGACCAATTATCCGTGAAGAACAACATGCGACTGAGACCATGTTTCTAAGACTGCGCCAACGCGTAAGTGAAACAAGGAAATCGGGACTGCACTATAACGACCGAGAAGGGAGACAAACTACATGGACTCCCTATTTAAAAGATGCGGTGCATGCTCAAGTAGATGCGAAGTCTGAAATCGGCACCCGGTTAATTGCGCTTGATGTGAATGTTGTGCAGAGTACTGTGTTTGGGGTATGAATGTCGAAAAGTCCGAAGTCGTTTGCGTGAACGCTAAAAGGAATCCGTTAAGCTTGGCGTACTCGATAAATCAGTCAAATCTAAAAGCCATAAAATCAACTAAATACCTAAAAATTACAATGACAGGTACGAACAACTTAAATTGGAGGGAACGCACTGAAAATGTTGCGCGGAAAGCTAACCAGAGATTGTGTTTTATTGGCAGGACGCTTAGAAAATGTAACGGATCTAGTGAAGAGACTGCCTACACCACGCTTGTCCGTCTTCTTTTAGAATACTGCTGCACGGTATGAGATCCTTACTAAATAGGATTGACGGAGCACATGGAGAAAGTTCAAGGAAGGACAGAATTTTTGTAGTATCGCGGGGCGCAAGAGAGAGTGTCACTGAAATCATATAGGATTTGTGGTCTACATCGTTAAAACAAAGGGGTTTCCCGTTACGGCTGAATCTTCTCATGAAATTTTAATCCCCAATTTACTCCTAGGAATGCAAAAATATTTTGTTGAGGGCGACCTACATAGGTAGAAACACTCACCATAATAAAATAAAGGAAATCAGAGCTCGCACGCAAAAATAAAGATGTTCGTTTTTCCCGCGCTGTACGAGACTGGAATAATAGAGAATTATTGTGAAGGTGGTTCGATGAACCCTCAGCCAGGCACTTAAGTAAGAATTGTTTGGTACAGATGTAGATGTAGATGCGGAAAATGCAGCTACACCATACCAGCCACAGAAAGTACATGTTTTGACTCCAACTGACTTCGAACCACGTGTCTTATTCATCAGATTTTTCTTGCAGCTCCTTGCAAGCAGTCCTCGTCTTCCTGAGTAAGTACTTTACATGGAAGAAGCCTGTTCCACCAGAGACTGAATGCTAAATAGGCGCAATAATCCTGTTCGGGCCTATGAGAATCCTCACGTCACAGTTGTGAGGGGCCATCAACACAGATTATCGTTCAATGAGGGCGCAAGCATAGCCAGTGATTACGCACTAGGCTCGTTTCATCTTCCTCTTCGCATAAATGCCCCAGTGTACGTTGTGGTTTTCGAAGACATACGACCCACATTCCAGAAAATATCTCAATTGTTGAACGTCAACGGATGTGGTTCCAACATGATAGTGAGGGTTCGTGATCACCTGGATCAGGGATGTCCTCAAAAGTGGCTTGACCGATGAGGTCCTATCTAGTGGGCGGCACGTTCACCTCACCCTATACCACTCCACTTCTTTTTGTGAGGCCACGTGAAAAGTCGTTGTGTGCCAGACGCCTGTTGAGACTGAAGAGGACCTGCTGGTAAACTGCCAAGAATTCTCGCCGCCTGCGATACTGTTCAAACGATACAGAGGATATTACAACGAGTACATTAGGACTCTGTGCGGCTTTGACATGACTGCACTTGCACTGGGGAATTTTATTTTGAACAACAATTGAAGATGTGGGAGCTTCTGAAACTTGTGTAGGTAAACGTAATTCATTATTACTGTCGCGTTGACTTAAGGTTTTCCGTCTCTGTGACATCAAGCTACGGGCACCGTTAGTAGTCCATCAACAGGAGACATTATTCGATGGTATTTGGGAATATTCAGCGGGATTTATGTACGTCAGGATCAGGGTTCGGAAGTGGGGGCCCTTAGTTTCAGCGCTGTGCGTAGCTTAGATGGGATTTGAGTAGATTTTCGATTCTATCTTTAGACTCTATAACTGCTGTACTGGGGGTCTCTTGGGTCAAATACGCACATTAACCCCTCCAATCATCCCTGAAAATTAGTAAAATCATCACGTAAAGCTCGCTTCTTCTGTCCATGGGAAACTACTTGCAATCTCCATGTATCTCCCAGGGCTTTTACAGCATTAACATCTGTGATGTTCATCAGCGTTGCTGACTCATTTTATTTCTGTCTATCACTACTTGAGTTTTGGACATTTTGCAGTGTTACGACGTATCTGTCATAACAGTATTATTTATGTTCTCCTGTTCTTCCTGAGTTTCTGCACTGCGGACTAAGACCCATTATCTGAGTTTCGTTACGCCACTGATTCCAAACCGGTGGGTCGCTCCCTCTAAGAGGCGTCTGGCTACACTAAGCATGGGAATGCGATATTATCGAAAAGAAAAAGAAATATGAATTCGAAAACTGATCATTTTACTGAAAGACAAGCAAAGTGAAATAGATTATGACATAATGAAATAGTAAAATTCACAATTTATACTGATACAACGCAGTTATAAGAAGGACTATATTGGTATAGCTCAATGAACTTAATAATTAACTTTTCACTAGTAAATTAAAAACTAGTTTTGTAGTTGGCAGTGACTCCCTGGGGCCTGGGTTGCACAGCAAGATATTTCAAAGAAAGGTCTTAGATTGTAAATAGGCAATCTGAGTTCTAAGATGTAATTTTTAATTTTGTCTTAAAAGCAGCCAACGCAAAAATTCCGATTTCGCAAAGGTAGGATGATGAAAATGGTCACAATATAGGCAATGCTTTGTTTTCTGTTCAGAGTTCCCATCAGTCCACCCCGATCAAAATTCAAACAGCCATTACTCACTTCGATCTATTATTTTGCCACTTGCTACTAGTATTTTCGTGCGATGTCTGTAAGAGAGAGAAGAATAGTTGTCCATCTATTCTGGATTTGTCAATGTAGCTGATCGATGTTGCGAAATAGCAATAACTATACTTATCTTTTGTAATCTGAACTTCTATAACTTGGTAACTTTAGCATCAAAATATTCAACATGCTTAGTTATCGTTTGAAGAAAAGGAAGAGATGGAGTGATGAAAATTATTACTGTAAATTGGTTGACGAATACTGAAAGGTTTAGAGAACTGCTTTATGCCATTTCACTGCAGTTTCTCGTCCTTCGTCCGAAGACTGGTTTCGTGCAGCTCACCACGCTAGTATATCCCGAGCAAGCCTCTTAACCACTGCACAACTACGGGGCCCTACTACGTTTCTTTGAACCCCGTTACTGTAATCAAAGTTTGCTCTTACCCACCTTAAAACACAATTTTTATTCCGTGTACCGCACCAACGCACTTAGGTGCGCATTGTAGTGAGAATCATTTGATGTTCCTCACCCGAGGAGTCCGAGCAATCGCACATTTGCTACTATGTCTTCATTCCGAGGCTGACGTCATTGAAATAAAGTTTCAAGCATGCGCACATCAGAATAAATCACTCTGTGGTGGAATGAGTGCTATTATGAATCTTCTTGGCAGGTTACAACTGTGTGATTTCGGTTCCACCTCCCTGTCTCATAGACAATCTAAATTTTCCTTAATATTTCATAACAGCACATATTTTAGTGCACTGTGGAAGACTCAGTATGAAAACAACTCCAACGACTGTAGCTAAGTCCATTCACAAAAAAATCTAAGCAAAAAAAATCTAGGTCCGTTTTCTGCCACATCCTCTGTTATACGGGAGGTAATCCCTTAAATTAGAAGAAGGTATTCCGTGAAGTTTGAAATGTGGGGGTCCGAAATGAAGGTGTGAGCCCGGCTCCCGAGTCGTGCTTGTATAGCTCATGTGGTGGTGGTTAGTGTTTAACGTCCCGTCGACAACGAGGTCTTTAGAGATGGAGCGCAAGCTCGGGTTAGGGAAGGATTGGGAAGGAAATCGGCCGTGCCCTCTCAAAGGAACCATCCCGGTATTTGCCTGAAGCGATTTAGGGAAATCACGGGAAACCTAAATCAGGATGGCTGGAGACGGGATTGAACCGTCGTCCTCCCGAATGCGAGTCCAGTGTTGGATAGCTCAGTCGAGGGCACTGGCCGCGACAGAAAAAGTTCCAGGTTCCTATTAGTGTCCGGCACACAGAGTAAACATCTCCGGTAGCTTCATATCCGCTTCAGTTGCAGCGCCACAGATATGAGCTAGCACAGTGGACGAAGCTGTACGGCCCGTTACGATCATGTTCATATGGTGTTTGTCACGCTGTGGTCGTTGAGATACAGTAGCCACGCGTCATACTGTGAGATCCTTTTCTCATCACCCTCAGATCTCTAGAGCAGCCAAACTAAACGGCGCAGACCGTTAATGATACAGATTATAGTTCAGTAATTCGTTCAGGCCAGGGCATGTGAGCAGATAGCATCCACCTATTCCAATGGGGAATGGCTTCATCGTCTCAATGTGACTCTGGCCACGAACATTAGACCATCAAACACATCTTATGAGGGAAAGTCAGATGAAAACGAGACAGTTGGAAAGAAAAGTAAGCAAACTGTTTATTATTTTAAAATTAATCGCCATACAAGTTAATGCATTTGTCCCACTGTGAAACAAGACGGTCAGTGACTTCAGGGAGAATTGTTTACGGCGGCCTAGGGAGCCGTGATTGTATCCAGGCGTGCTCCTATTCGTCCGAAGAAAATGGACACGGGCCCACACCTAGCCACGGCCGCCTCAACTATGCTGCAGAGGTTTCGCTGGGGAGCCCTTACACATCCTGCATACAGTCATGTTTCAATGACAACCACCAACATTTCTGCATAAAAGCATCAGCTGCCTTGTCTCACAATGGGATAAGTGTATTAACGCTTATGGCGATTACTTTTGAATGAATGAAGACTGTAGCCATTTCTTTCCATCTATATCGTTTTCATTTGACAGCCCCTTATAGCACGCTGTAACAGATCAGTTTAATCAGAAACTCTTAGAAGATTTCTTTGAACTAAAAGACGAAGCCATTCATTGAAGCGATAATTGTGGAATTAATATGTAGATTTAGCCTTTTAGTTCTCTTAGTAAGCAAAATCATGCAGTTCCAGTATGTGGCAGGATCTAACGGCCGACCTTGAAGGTAAATTAATGTAACATATTGCGCATACATAGAAAAAGCTACACTATGGATGAGAAATTTGTAGAAATAGATCTACCGCAAAATACAGAGGCGCGACCATCCATAGCAATCGTAAGTGCGATGACGACGAAAAACGAATAGTATGGAAAGCAGGTGCCACACTGAGATTCATAGGAAGAATCTTAAGGAAACGTAACTCATCCACGTAGAAAGCGGCTTGCCACGAAATTGTTCGACTGCTTCTTGGGTATTGTTGATCAATATAGGATCCTTACAAGGGAGACAGATACAAAAAGTAGAGAAGATTCTACGAAGAACGGCTCACTTCGTCACACAATCGTTTTGTCGGCAGGGAGCGTTACAGAGGTGCTCAACACACATAGTCAAACGTTACAAGAGAGGCGTTGTGCACCGCGGAGAGGTATACTATTTAAATTCCTGGAGAGCACTTTATGGAAAGAGTGGTACAAAATATTATCTCCTGGAACAAGCACCTGGCTTAATGACCACAAGGAGAAAATTCGAGAAATTGAAGGGAAAACAGAGGCTTGTCATGCACCATTCGCGAGTGGTGTAGAGTGGGACATCAGTTAGTGGTCACACAAGTATCCTTCGCTACACACAGTTATGCGGTTTTCCAAGTCTGGTGTAGCTGTATAGGTGCTAGTTACATATCAGTATGTATTGCCCTACGCTAAATAAATGAATAATGCGGTAATTCGTTTTTAGCATCTGAAGGGAAACAAAGGTGCAGCAATGCGTCCATAGTTGAGGGTACTGTAGGTCTACGGAAATGATGCGATTTACATGATAATGGGGAAACGGCGCCCACGCTTCCAGTGTGGTCAGACAAGTGCGAATGACGGAAAACGAGGTGGCAGACAATCTCTCTTTGTGAAGAACCGCAAATAACAAGATACATATATGTACTGGTGTTCTAAAACACAGTCTAGGCGATAGTGGAAAAACTAAAACACAACTCTGGATCAGTTTTCAGCATCTTTTCTGACACTCTGAACTTATCGAACTTCGCTATCCGGTGGGTTACGCGACTGCTCACATCCACTCAAGAACCTGTCGTATCAGATTTGGTATTTTTTTTTTTTATGCTACTAGCTTCCTACTCTTTCAATTGCAATACAGACTTAATAAAATGGCAAAGGTAATGTGAACCAGAACACAGGGAGGAGTTGTGGTCTAAATAAGAAATGATTTATTCATTCTTAACATCACATGGAAGAAGATGGCTGAAGAAACGCCACACAAACAGTTTTATCGGACCAACTCTTTCAATAATATGTGGCCTACGGTGAATAAAGTGATCAGCTGGGGATCAACAGTCCAAACTAACCAGAACTAGTAGCTTTATCTGACTTCATGAACGTGAATCCGTGGTATGGCCCAAAAACTACGCTACTATCAAGCAACTGTACTATCCCTTAAAGAAAAATATGGTTCCAAAGAACAGGGTGCTCAGAACCATATAGTGGAGCCCTATACCGTAGAAGCGAATACTTTACCCTCCTGCAGGTGAGGGCAGCAAAGCACGACACGCTCTGAGACTGTATCCACGGGCAGCAACGATCTGTTATTAGCAGCGCGCGCCTGGAAATACGCAAGAACGCGGTGTCACGTTCCGCTGACTCGGAACACAGATACTTCCCTTTGAGCCTCTGAAACCCCGGTGGATTCAAGTGTGCAGGTGGAGCCGTTTGCTAATCTGCCAAACCAATTTTACTCCATGACATGATTATGCGTGACGGAATTCGTGAAACGTTCAGACGGCCGACTGAGACCCTATAAGTACACCCATGCATAACTCATCGTGTGCGTGATGCAGTCAGTTAACTTGACACCATCTTGCTTCGAACAAAAGCAAACCCTGCCACTATGCCTTCACTAGACCACACAAGGAAGAGCTTTAACTATTGCTAATCATTTAATCATATCAATGAAGTCAGATCATATATAAAATATAGCAACCGAGTAATAAACATCACCTTCTCTATGAACATTAAGCAGCATGACATTTTATCAAAAGTGAGAGTGCCCCGAAATCTCTCACGGGCATAGTACAGTGGAGGCTATAAGCACCTAAATCATATCTTTAAAAAAAAGGCTGGTATTTGCGTAAATCAATGTATGGTTCCTGGAGACAGTTACTGCATAAGAACTTATTTGATGTCAGGAGACGAACAACCACGAGGAACTATGACAGAAGATCTGTGACACTGGTTAGAAAGTAACATAATGCAGAACTTAAATGAACAGTCAGAACCAGAAGCGCTAGGTAAAACTATCTAAAATAACTGCTTTCCATGGTCGAAAAGCAAACGTGCTAAGTCATGTTGTTACAATGCGTAGAGAGCAAAACACGTTCCATAGCCCCTAGTGCATCTGCTGGAATTTCGAACAGTTCAGATGGCAAAGAGTTGTTAACCCGTACGGTTGTAGAAACATAACACTGCATTAGAGAGTGGCATACAGTTAGTAGCGCCAAACTGAATCAGCAGAGAAAACGCTGCAGATGTGTCAAGACAACGATTAGCAACACAGATACCAAGGACAAGCGCTGGGTGTACCACCGTTACCACGAGACAAAGCATGAGAGCAAGCACCAAAACGAGGGGAAGATCCAACCATTATTATACATGCTGATGCTGAGTGTTTTCTGGGGTTGTCATGGTGTGATGCTAAAAGATTACGATCATAAGAATGAAACTGTCTCAGTAACATCCCACCGAAACCTTCTGATGCTGTTACAGGACGCTGTCAAGAAGAATCCTGGGGTACCAGATTTTTGCCTCAGTCTACTCTATGGTCCTTTCGTGGCATCCAATGATATCTACCTTTATCCTCTGATGAAGGAACCATTGCGAGAGTGTCATTCTCAGAATAGCGATAAGGTGATGAAACATTTCTACAGTCAAACCATTGCCGAGTCTCGCGGCCTTAACTTGATTTCTTCAAGGTAATAATATAGGCTTCATGATTACTTTTCGTATAAGCTGAAATATTTACATGAAAGGCATATAGTGGTCACAGTAATGTTGTATCCGTGAAAGGAGGTGAAACAAACAACAGCACGCCTACGTAAGCAACGTAATTTACTCCTTCATAGGAGAAGACAGAAACGTACATAACTTCAATGACTGTGTTTGCACTGCCATTGGGGAGGTGATTAAGGAAGTCCGTTGGCAAAACCGGAGATCGGGTTGAAATCCCAAGTTAGTCCAGTTCCAAGCAGAGTCGAAGTCCAGATGTCGACGATCCGAGTGGTGCGGCGTCGAGGTAACAGTAACAGGTCCAGGACGAGACGGTGGACTGTGGTGCCACGTGCTCTTATAAAGACCTCGGGGCCTATGAATACGCCTGCCATCGGTGTGTGCGCGGTCGCGTGGTACAGCGTGATTGGAGCGGCGTTGTCGGGCAGAAATTTCACAAGGCTACGCTGGACGGTGTTGCTATAACATACCGCGAAGGCAGCAATCTGCAGAGGCTGCGCCTGCGCCGTCCGGCTTGGCGACTCTGCGTATGATTCGGAAAACCGCTGCCCGTGGACAGCGTGACGTATGATCTGCGGCGGGATGCTATGGCAGGCGGTTTGGCGTAATCACTGATCATACCACATATGTTACGAAGAACTACCAGATGAAAAGAAACTGCGCTCTAATGCACTTTCCAAATATGTACATGGCACACGGCTCCAGATTTGAGAGTAAAATGACAGTTGGCCCCTTGAAAGTGACAGATAACACTCGATACAAGGATGAGATCACATGGAGTCAAAGCATCATTTAATAAAATAATAGCGTTGGCACACAACTAGTAATTTGGGTACCAATTGTAATACACACTGACGAGCCAAAACGCTTTCATCATCTGCGTAATAGCTTGGTTCAAAAAAATGGTTCAAATGGCTCTGAGCACTATGGGACTTGACATCTCAGGTCATCAGTCCCCTGGAACTTAGAACTATTTGAACCTAACTAACCTAAGGACATCACACACATCAATGCCCGAGGCAGGATTCAAACCTGCGACAGTAACCGTCGCGCGGTTCCAGACTGAAGTGCCTATAACCGTAATATCTTGTTTGTCGTTCTTTGGAACGAAATACATAACTGATACTGAGTATCATGAATCCGGTAGTGGATATACATTAGATTTCTACCCACAGATCGTGTAATTCGCGTAAAAAACAGGCCGCTGAATTGTGTACGCGATGATGGCATTAGATAGTGAACCCGATGGGTCCCTAAGCATTTACATCAAGCCAACTTGGTCGTCGAGTCATCAACGTGAATTTACTATAATTCTCCTGAAACCACAGTAGCACCATTCTGGCTCCGACACACGGACAATTATACTACTGAAAGATGGCATCGCCGTCGGGAAGATATCAAGCATGAAGGCATGTAGGTAGTTTTCAGCTCTCAGCATGTCTTGCATTACTACCACGGGTCCCATGCAAGTTGAGAAGTCTGTCAGTCACAGCATAATACTGCTCATACCAGCTTGCGTCCGTGGCGCGCTGCACGTTTCAAGCCGCCTTTACCTTCGATGACGGCGTTTGAGGAGAAGACCATCATCCCAGTGTGGAAAAATTGTGATTTACCCGAAGAGCCGACACCTTTCCGTTGAACGACGGTCAAATTTTGATGGTCCCGTGCCCACTGCCATCGTAATTGACGATGTCGTTAGGTCAACATGTAAACACGTAGGGGTGGTCTAGAGTGAAGCCTCATGGTTTAACAATGTACGACGAATCGTGTGTTCCGAAACACTTGTGCGTACACCAACATTGTGCTCTTTCGGCAGAGATGCCACAGATTACCAGCTATCCTACTTTAGAGAGGAGAAGCCCCTCCGAACCGTACGTTCTTTGAAGAGACATGGTCGTACGAACATTTAGCGCTTCCACCTCTTTCCATAGATGCCCACAATAGTAGCACGCGAACATTCGACCAGCTTCGCCGTTTTACAGATACCCGCCCCTAGTCAAAGTCGCCTATGTCAATGGATACATCCCGTTCTATGGCTTTCCTTCAGTGCGAAACAAGGGCGTGTATGCCTTGTCGGTACTAATCCTTGTTCTGGTGGCGGAGGTTGTGCTTCAATGTGTGAACTTCCTTTGCTGATTGACAGATGAAGTGCCAACTGCCGAGTCGTAATGCGTCTGTCCTCGCGGATGACAACATCAGCTCGCTGCAAAACGTCAGATGTGACAGCCGTGGATGGTCTCCCCGACCGCTGCAAATCGTGGAGCTCACCAAACCGCCTTCTGATGACCTCACCTACGTGCCCAGCGACTAACTGTACTTCTGGTTGCAGCAGGTGCGCCACTGATTTGGCACAAGCATTCTGCAGTGAGAAATTCAATGAGGGCACGTAGCTTGTAACGTAAATAGCCCACAGACGCCATTTTGAAATTGTCCTGCAGCTGTGCTATCCGTCGGAAGTGACTGAAACTTGGCGCGCTCACTCAGGAGACTTCAAATAATAGATACTTAACTTTTCGCATTCCTGGCGTTGTTTCCGGTTGATAAAAAAAATAACGAGGTGCATTATTTTCTGGGCATCTTCCGTACGTTGTCTTCCACTTCCATATTACAACACGCTACAACATCACCGTTGTATAGAGCCTCTATATACTCCTTCATCTTCTTTTCTTTGCTTAGGACTGGTTTACCATCTACGCTCTTGATATTCATACAGGTGATTTTCCTTTTTCCAATCGTCTCTT
Organism: Schistocerca gregaria; assembly: GCF_023897955.1. Taxonomy (NCBI): domain Eukaryota; kingdom Metazoa; phylum Arthropoda; class Insecta; order Orthoptera; family Acrididae; genus Schistocerca; species Schistocerca gregaria. The sequence continues at coordinate 333,821,893 of NC_064923.1, forward strand.
TAATTATCCCGTAGGCAGTATTTACCTTTCCCCTAGTGTAATAAGATTCTACATTCTCACATTCGTCCTCTAGCCATTCCAGCTTAGCCACTTTGCACTTTCTGTCGATATAATTTTTTAGACGTTTGTATTCTCTTTATCCTGCCTCATTTATTGCACTTTTACATTTTCTCCTTTCATCGATTAAATTCAATACGTCTTGCGTTACCCAAGGTTTTCTACTAGCTCTTCTTGATCTTCTGCTGCCTTCAGTATTTCGCGTGTGGGCTTCGTGTCTATCTTGGCTACTATAATACGTTCACTACGCCGTTCATACTAGCTTAGCCGTGTTGCTATTTCGTTATTCATTATTAAACCTATGCCTGCATTTCCCCTGTATGATTCTGTATTTACAACCGTGTATTCACCCCACAAGAAGTCCTGTTCCTCCTGCCACCGCACTTAACTAACTCCGCCATATCTAATTTTAACTTATCCGTTTTCATTTTTAAATTTTTTAACCTACCTGCCCGTTTAAGATATCCGACATTCCATGCTGCGATCCGTAGAACGCCAGTTTTGTTTCTCCTAATATCGTCATCGTCCAGAGTAGTCCCTACCCGGAGATCCGAATGGGTGACTATTTTACCTCCAGAATATTTCACCCAAGAGGTGCCATCATCATTTAACCATGCAGCAGAGCTGTATGCCCTCGGGAAAATTTACAGCTGTAGTTTCCCCTTGCTTTTAGCCGTTCGCATTACAAGCACATCACTGCCGTTTTGGCTGATTTTACAAGGCCAAATCAGTCAATCATCCAGACTCTTAACCACGCTATTATTGATAACGCCCCTCTTCAGGAACCACACGTTTGTCTAGCTTCTCAACAGACACCCCTCCGTTGTGGTTGCACCTACCGTACGGCTACCGGTATTGCTGAGGCTCTAAACCCTCCCCACCAACGGCAAGGACCATTCTCCATGCGAGGGAGAAACAGTCTGATAACCAAGCAAAGATGTTGCAGAATAGGTTGTGCTGAGAATTTTTTTTTTTTTGCGAAGAATTAGACACTGCGCCGTTTCCGACTTAATTAACATTGTAGTTAGCCAGTCGGGTCATTGCGCACTCAACTTCAAGCGGCTCACCAGAGACAGAATCGTCAAAGGTGTTCTTCTTGCTACAACCGGAAAAGAGAATGGTATCGACGTCGGATGGTAGTAGAGATCAGACCCGAGGAGAAGACTGAATAGCCACGTTTGCTATCGTCTACGCTACGAGAAATGCTACCACTAATGTTATCTGGCGGACAGCTTGATTTTGCACCCACAACGGTCTTATATGCTAAATTAAATGCTAATTAACTCTGAAACGGGGCAACGTAGCTAATTTTTTCTTGATAATTATTTCTCAGCACAACGTACCCTGCAACACCCTTAGAAGCATAGCTGCATAGGTTAATGATTAGTGTGAAACACTGCACAGACGAATAATACATCGACGTATGTCGACGCTACTGAACCCTGCTAATATTCAGAGACTTACAGATGTGTATCTGTATTCGAAACTACTTGATTACATTCAAAGTTAGTATCGCCATTTGTATATAGTTCGGCACCACTAATGAAATTGCAGCATTCCGTGTTATGTATAATTCATTTATTAAGTGTATATAGCATAAATAATTTTATTAATGTGTTACCTCCTATCTACTGACCACTACATTAGCGATAAAACATTTTGGTTATTACTACTTCACCATTACGCCACGAGAGGTGTATATGATTCCCCCTAGGGACATTATTGATTTAAAAATCATTGGGTTAAAGCCTAAATATCACGCCATTGCGTTAACGACAGACAGCGTAAAGCCGTCCTCTCACGGCATGTGAAAAAGCACGTGGAGGAGAAGCTGGTGACGTCACCGCAAAGATGTCAAAGTTCTGCTACTCTGTGGAGCGCGAAATAATTAGTCAGAGTTTTGCCTCGCGGAGTGAAATGTGGCCAGTGAGAAGTAACATCGCTTACGTCACAAGCCAAACATAGGAGCCGCCCTATTGTATGTCGTTAGATATGGTATTTGATGCGTTTTCTTTCTCATAGATTATGTGGTGTAAATATCAACTACGTCAATGCTACAAGAAATTAAACAGCTCTCGAAAACGGAGAGTTTAACTACGTTTTGCTATAGTAAAATGACAGAAAACTACGTATCGGTATGTAAAGGCCTCCGGCAGTTAATGTTTTCAGTGATATAACTCGTGGGCCACGAAAGTACACCGTTTCAAAGCCACGGTACATGATCTATCAAAATTGCGAAGTACTGGTACAATTTGCATATTGATTACCAAATACTGACATGTGTAGATACAGTACAGATACAGATACAGTACAGTCTTTAGTGTATGTCGTATACGCAGGCGCAGCTTCAATGTCTTGGTAGTAGCGCAGGTAACAGCATCTTGAGCTGTTAGTTGTGTGGGGAAAGATAGCAGGTTCATGTCGACTTCTTTCCCATTTTCTTCACCAGTTGTTTTCTAAAATATTTTGTTTTTCTTATTCATTTAATATAAATACTACTCAAAAATACAGTTTTATTTATCACAAATACCGTATTTGCTGCGCTTCTAATTGCAACGGCCAACGACTGGAACCTTTCCAGTGGCTAGAAATTCTAACGTGACCACCAGTCTATGTCACAAAAAAAAGCACAAGTAACACAGCGAAAGTTATTGCTTACATCTGCCTAACATCACGCCGGCCACCCTCGAGCACACAGAAGTGCCGCAGCTCGACGAAGCATTGACTCGACTAACGTCTGAAGTAGTGTTGGAGGTAGTTGACACCATGAATCCTGCAGGGCTGTCCATAAATTCTGTAAGAGTACGAATGGGTAGGGATCGCTTATAAACAGCACATTGCAAAGCATCCCAGATAGGCCCAATAACGTTCATGCCTGGTGAGTTTCGTGGCCAGCGGAAGTGTTTATAGTCAGAAGAGTGTTCCTGCAGCCACTCTGTAGCGATTCTGGGCGTGTGGGATGTCGCACTGTTCTACTGAAATTGCCCAAGTCCCTCGGAATGCACAATGGACATGAATGGGTGCAGGTCAGAGTCTCATCTAGACGTATCAGGGGTTCCATATTACTCCAACTGCACACGCCCCACACCATTAAAGAGCCTCCACCAGCTTGAACAGCCCCCTGGTGGCACGCAGGGTCCAGGGATTCATGAGATTGTCTCCATACTCGTACACTTCCATCCGCTCGATACCATTTCAAAACGAAACTCGTCCGACCAAGCAACATCTTTCCAGTCGTCAAACAGTCCAATGTCGGTGTTGACGGGCCCAGGCGAGGCGTAAAGCTTTGTGCCGTGCAGTCATCAACGTTACACGAATGGACCTTCTGCTCCGAAAGCCCATATCGATGTTGTTTCCTTGAATCGTGCGCACGCTTGCACTTGTTGATGGCCCAACATTGAAATCTGCAGCAATCTGCGGAAGGATTGGACTTCTGTCACGATGAACGATCCTCTTCAGTCGTCGTTGGTCCCCTTCTTGCAGGATCTTTTTTCGATCGTGGAGATATCGAGATCTTATGTTTTATCGGATTCCCTGTACTCAAGGTACACTCGTGAAATGATCGCACGGGCAAATGCTCAGTTCATCAATACCTCATAGATGCTGTGTCCCACCGATCGTGCATGGACTATAACGCGATGTTCATCCTTACTTAAAGCTCGAAAACCTGCCATTGTAGCAATAGTAACCACCATAACAACTGCGCCAAACGCTTGCATTACGTAGGCGTTGCCGACCTTAGTACCAGATGTAGCCCGTTCATGTGTATCTTTATTTGAATACGCATTCCTATACCAGTTTCTTTCGCTCTTCAGTGTATATTACATGGTATGTTGTAGACATACATCGTTCGCATGCATATTCCTGATAATAAAGCATCAAGAATAAAAACTGTGCAGAGTAGTGTTAATTAAAGTACGAGACACAAGCATCTGGCAAACGACGTGAAAATTAACAGTTTAATTTACATTTCCCGCTATAATTCTATGAGATTGCTTCAAAGAATAAAGGAAAATTTATTGTATAAGCCTTTATACTGTTTCAGCTTACTGCGGGATACTTACCTGTATAGTAATCCACACGTATACTCCATTGCTACACAAATATTGACTGTACTGGAAAACAGGAAGACGAAATGATAATTACTTCAAACTCCCGTCGATCAAGAGACTTTTAGTGATGAAACTGAAGCTCAGCTTCTAGAAGGACGGGTAAAAGGAAAAAGTCACCACATTTTTCAAAGGAACTTTACCGATTTTCCACTCAAGTGATTTCGCAAACCCACTGGAAGCGCAGTTCTCTACGGTTGGACGGTGTCTTGATCCCTCTACTCACGAATACCAGCCCAGCTTCTCACCCAGGGCGCCCAGTCGCTCGATAGTGAACGCCGAGCCTTATGAATATGTGATGAACTTCCATGTCATGGGAATTGCATTCTGCCCAAGGACTTCAAATGGTCCGAAAAGAGGGAAATCACTGGAGACAGGTCGGAGCATTAGGGAGGATGTTTACGAAAACCCTACACGAAGCGCCTAAACAACATCAATCCTAGAATTCGCGTATGACCCGCTCTATTTACCACGTGTAGTTGTTACTTTTAACGCTTATAGTACGCTATTCATAAATAATAAAAACGATCGGCATTTCCTGATAATATGATGCCAATGAAGATTTATTGTCTTCACTCAGTGACAACTTGGTAGCACAGAGTGCTGTACATTGAGGACAGTGTACCCAGGAACACATGATACTTTTTGGTCAATATTTCAGTCTAGTGAACGATTTTAGCCATATCAAGGAATCCGGCCTAGAGAACGCCAGAAGCAGTTTCCACCATTTTTTGTTGTTTTTGTTGTCGTGAGATGTGAGATTATCTTTCGAGCAGCGATTTTAATAATTTTAATTCTACACATTTAAGTGCTGTACAATTTTTTTAGGCTATTTGGAATAAATAGTCAATTCTTCAATCAAAGAATTTTATCCCGAATAAAATTCCATACATTTTTAAAACTAGTTATGTAAAGTGTGGGCGGTTAATTCATACTTCCTCGGGCGAGCAACACCTCGTGCCTTGAAGCGTAAGAACGTCCTCTATGATAGAACATGCGATACTTGCGAAAGAACTGTTTTCCTGTAATGATCTTTAGCATTACTATGTTTGACGTAAGGTGCAATAACTACTCACATGCGCGAGCACTAGGAGTTAAGGGTATATAAAGCGCGTCAGAGGTATGCAGAAAACAGTGTACTAATTGTAATACGGAAATGAATGATGTCCAAAAGCGCTTGATCATCGGCTTTCAGGCAAAACATGGAAGCAATTCCAAAACGGTGATAAATCTGTAAACAGTTCACGTGCCACTGTGGTTAAAGTATATCTTGCATGCCAAAACGACGCTATTCTAAACAGGAGTCTAAATAGTTCAAATGGCTCTGAGCACTATGGGATTTAACATGTGAGGTCATCAGTCCCCTAATCTTAGAACTATTTAAGCCTAACCAACCTAAGGACATCACACACATCCATGCCCGTGACAAGATTCGAAGCTGCGACGGTACCAGCAGCGCGGTTCCGGGCTGAACCACTCGGCAACAAAGGCCGACCCAAAAGTCGAGGTAACCTTGGTGCACCACAAGTCATAGATGACGTAGATGAGCCATGGCTGCGTACATGTGCACGGACAAATAGACATGCAACTATTGAGCAACTGAACGCACTCAAGAAAAGCTTCGTAGCCACTCTGGGACGCACCCCGGGATAGTTTAACTGATAGAAGCAGTAGCTTCTTACGTCGCTGCTGTGCGCTGAATTGCAAATTTGTCATGGCAGCAGTCAGTAATAAGAGAGTGTCGTGCAGTGCTGTTGTTACAGCCAAGTAAATTGTCAGTGTTACAATAGCGTACGGCCTGGGAAGAAGTAGCTGCAACAAGCAGAAGACGACTATTGTTCGGCCACAAATGTCAACTTTCGAAAAGCCGTAGGAAGTAGGGCCGGCAGACAAGACAACAACAGAGCCAAGAAGAAGAAATCCCTTATCGGGACAGATACTGGGCCGATGATTGTCTGGTGTTTGTCCGATGTACCGGTATTGGCTGGATTGAACCATGGAGACCTGACTGAAAATCTCCGCTACGTGCGAAAAATCACACCGATGGCTAATGATAATTAACGTGAGATCCAGATAATCTGTTTAAGTGACCAGGACAAGTAGAGGAAGGTAATTACGGTCTATATTATTGAATACCCTATTAGGACAGTCCTTCAGAAGCAGACGCCACAAGCTATGGCTCTGCCAAGTGGACTATCGTGGATGTGCGATGTAAAAACAGAGCGACAGGCGCTAATGAACCGCGGATGGGATGCTACAGTGAAACTTCACGTCGAACTAATAAAAGAAACCGCCGCTGTTCATTCTAGCAGTAGATCGGACTACTAAAGCGGTTAGTTTCAAGAAGACTTTTTCAATGTGATGGACTTGATTGGCTTTGAAGTAAAAATAGAATCACTCCCAGCTGGATTTGACGTTAAACCACATTGTTATAAATGTGAAGAGGAGCGGCATCTAGCAAAATATCGTGTACACGGTGGCAGCCAGTCAAGGAATAGTTTATGGAATTTGTTTACAAAATTTATTTTGTAGGCCCAGTCAGATCTTTACTAAAATTGGTTGGCTATTTGTCGGACTTTTAATGCTATTTGGGAAATGACCACAGACGTTTGTAGCAGCAGAAGTCACCTCTTTCCCTGACAAAGTCAGATTTAACCCAGAATAGTGAAGATCATTCTTTCTCCTAGTGTTGTAGCTTCGCATTTCGCTGTTATTTTTGAATTGGGGTCGGTTATTAATAACAAATTTCGTGAGTGAGTATATGTATTGTGATGGTCCCCAGGTCCTGAAATAAATATCTTCAAGGTGGACTCCAGCTATTATTCTGATTACACGCTTTTGTGCAATGAATACTTCTTCTCTTAATGTTGAACTGCCCCAAAATATGATGCCAACTGAAAGCATCGAATGAAAACAGGAGTATTAGGACAATTTCCCGATATGTTTATTTCCATTTTCTGCTTACAACATATTTTTATCCCTTTAGTAAGCCATGACTTTTAGATGGTTTCTTACAATTATAATTCACTGTTCCCTTAGCTGAAATTGTTTTCAAATGCACTCACACTGCTGAAACTGCTAGAAAATTCATGCCATTGGCTTTAGACAATTGCGAGCGTGGGATACAGGTCACGTGTGTTGACGCTGGAATACGGAACACAGTTTCCTCTCACTCTTGTGATCCAGACCTCGAGCAGAACAGACGTCTTTATGAGAGACCACAATATATCCCAATTGTTACTCTCCATCTATCCAGATAGACTGAAATACCCTATTGTTAAACCACTGCTTAGAACAGGAGACAGGTCTGATGATGAAACTACCGCCCCATCTCACTTCTGACAGCTTGATCCAAAATTCTCGAGAAAGTAATGTATTCAAGAGTAGCATCACGTATTTGTAAAAATGAAGTACTAACCAAACGGTAGTTTGGTTTTCAGAAACGCTTTCTAACAGACGGCCACAACTCTACGCAGAAGAATGAAGATAATGGCACGTGTGCCCTCTGTTGGGTATAACATGTGGCGAGCTGGCGTGGCTGCATGGCCTTCAGAGTTAGTAATAACGTTGGATGTAAGAAACAAACGAAGCCGGAGGAAGTCGCTTTGAAGAGGAGGATACGAAGAAGACGAGGGAACCGCAGGACATCATTGCTTGAGAAGATCATAAGTAGCTCGGCAGCGGCCCTGAACCTGGTGACCAACCGACACCCCCTGCCATTGACATTGGTGGTGGGAACCAGTCTCATGGTGCGGAGTCCGAGCAAGTGGAACCGAGACACCGAGATGGAAAACTCACTGCAGTGACTGAAGGTAGTGGAAGGCTAGAATCTGTGGATTCTGGGATGGAGTTGTTAGTGAAATTGCAGGCACTCGTTGATGTTGCGGTGAGGATGCTTTTCCATCAGCTAGAGACTACACTCCTGAATAGAATTGTAGAGGTGGATCAAGCAGCCGTTAAGACATCCAGATAGCTCTATGTTCAGCCATCAGTTCCAGCATTTTTCAGAGATTTTCCTCAAAGCTGTAAGGCAAACGGCGGGACTAATATCTCATACTAATACCTCATCCTCATCCCAGCAAGTGCTACACCTATCTGCTCTTGCAACGAATCCTACCGTAATTAAAACAAATAAATGAGGCCACAACAGAGTTAAAGTCCCTACGGCAGAAAAGACCTAAGCTCCAGATGCATCCCACCCTCAACAGAGGGGATGAAAGAAGAAAACGCACACACACACACACACACACACACACACACACACACACACTCACACTCAGGTGAACCAAGGGGCTACCATCTCGTCAACGACCGTTGAGAGAACGTTACTGTGCACTGGCCTCTGTAGCAGGCTCCTTGCATATGAACTATTGCTGACTATTATTCATAGGAGATGAGGGCTGGAACTTGCACACCTGTACCACAAATGGACATCCAATGAGTGCCAGCAGGTGGCCCTTTCACATGTATCGTGTTTTATGCTCCATCGGACAGATAGCCACGGGTACATAAGGCATGAAACGTTTCGGAGCAGATAGGAGCGACATGGCCTGGGGAATGTTTTCGTGGCATTTCCTGGGCGATATCGCCATTCCAGAAGGCACAACACAACAACAATGGCCTATATGTATCCTTGGTTACCACGTCCACCCCTACGTTTAGTTTGTTTATCCTCGGAACGATGACGTGTACAAGCAGGACAAAACGTGTCGCAGTGCACGTGCGTGGTCCGACGTACACCAAGACGAGTTTACCGCAGTTCCCTGGCCACCAAACTCCCCGGACTGAAGCGCAGTCGAGAATCTGTGGGACCACCTCGATCGGGCGGTTCGTCTGATGGGTCCTAAATCGGGAAACATGGAATCCGCATTTTCCGCATTCCTGGCTGCACCTTCCAGAAAGTCAATGACGCTCTTCCTGTACATTACGCAGAAGTGTTTGAGAATAGAGTCGCTGCCAAATGTATTCCCTTACGCAGAAAAAAAGTTAAAAATGAAAATAAAATTTTGGCGTGCTGTCTCCTGTGGGTGACGAGCAGGATAAAATTACACTGATATTTTTTATTATGATGGTTGATTGTAAAGTCTAGTTAGAAATTTCAAGTGACACCGGATTGTATATATTATCAGAAAATACAGTGGGATGGATTTTAATTGTTAGTGGAATTGATTTTTGTAGTTTCGCCCTTCTGCTGAATTATGCCGATACCATACTTATGAATTTGAAGGCTGGGTTGGTTAGAGTTCATTTAGGGTAGGTTACTGCAGTATATTTCTGCAAATAGTAGTTCATTTGTTCTGTGCGAGTAAGTTGCTCTCAGATACTTGTCATTTCCCTAAAGGATATCCACGTTTGCTCCTGACAATTACTGAACAGCAAGACAAGTTGCTAACACAGGGTTCGATTACTACCTAAGACAGTAAAATATTACGGACATAACTGCGCAGGCCCCACGGTGGTGTGTTGTGCCCCTATGCTAGCTTGTACTCTGTGCGCCTAGGCGTCTACTCGCTAACTGGTCGACGAATCACTTTATCCCGAGAATATTAAACGCCGTAAGGATATACGAGCACCGCCACAATATTCGCAACACGCATCACTGGTCCTCTGTTCGCTTTTCTAAATGCTCTTTTCTAAATTATACAATTATCGGTCCTCTTTTTATTGATAGGAACTTAAATAGTGCGAGGTATTTTGGTTTCATTACTGAGGTACTGCCACTATCACTAGAAGGCATCCCAGTCATGTGGTACCAACAGGATGGATTTACTGCATACTTTGCACTGAGAATTACAGAGGTTCTGAACAACAGATCTGAAGATCATTAGATTGCTCAGCACGGCAAAAAAAAAAAATAAAAAAGTAAAACAACCGCCTGCACGTTAGCCAGACTCAGCTCCTTTGGACTTTTATTTGTTGAGCAAAATTGAAAAACTGAAACAGCAAGTTTATAATGGAATTACAACCACTCGTGAGATATGAAAGACGCTATTATACAAACTTGTTTACATCCATTTGCAGTATTGTTTCATCCAAACGTTTTGCACCATCAGTTACTGCCTATGGTCAGGATTCTGTACAAATGTACTAACAACGTTATCTGATGTCATTAGCTTACTTACTATACAATTCATTGTATTCTCCTACAGGGGTCTGCACATGCGCTTATAGAGTGTCAACACCATAATCTGACTTAAGGTAGCTACATCTACATTTACATGGATACTCTGCTAATCAAACTTACGTTCCTGCTACTGTGTTCATCGAACCATCTCCACAATAATTCCCTACTATTCCACTCTCTAACAGCGAGCGGAGAAAACTACCATCTACAGGGTGTTACAAAAAGGTACGGCCAACTTTCAGGAAACATTTCTCACACACAAAGAAAGAAAATATGTTATGTGGACATGTGTGCGCAAACGCTTACTTTCCATGTTAGAGTTCATTTTACTACTTCTCTTCAAATCCCATTAATCATGGAATGGAAACACACAGCAACAGAACGTACCAGCGTGACTTCAAACACTTTGTTACAGGAAATGTTCAAAATGTCCTCCGTTAGCGAGGATACATGCATCCACCCTCCGTCGCATGGTATCCCTGATACGCTGATGCAGCCCTGCAGAATGGCGTACTGTATCACAGCCGTCCACAATACGAGCACGAAGACACTCTATATTTGGTACCGGGGTTGCGTAGACAAGAGCTTTCAAATGCCCCCGTAAATAAAAGTCAAGAGGGTTGAGATCAGGAGAGCGTGGAGGCCATGGAATTGGTCCGCCTCTACCAATCCATCGGTCACCGAATCTGTTGTTGAGAAGCGTACGAATACTTCGACTGAAATGTGCAGGAGCTCCATCGTGTATGAACCACATGTTGTGTCGTACTTGTAAAGGTACATGTTCTAGCAGCACAAGTAGAGTATCCCGTATGAAATCATGATAACGTGCTCCAGTGAGCATAGGTGGACGAAACTAAAATGAGCTCTAACATGGAAATTAAGCGTTTCCGGACACATGTCAACATAACATCTTTTCTTTATTTGTGTGAGGAATGTTTCCTGAAAGTTTGGCCCTACCTTTTGGTAACACCCCGTATATCTTTCCGTGTGAGCTGTGATTTCCCTAACTTTATTATGATGAGCGTTTATCCCTACTTAGGTCGGCGTCAACAAAATATTTTCGCATTCTGAGGAGAACGTTGGTGCTTGAAATTCCGTGAACTCGCGGCAACGAGAAACGCCTTTTTCTTAATGATGTTTATCTCAGATGCTGTATGATGTCCATGGCACCCTCTCCTCTACTTCTCGATAATACAAAACGTGCTGACCTTCTGCTGAGCAGCTTTTGTTAGAAAGATTGTCTTCTAACACTAACAGTGGCTGTTATGCAGGTGTCTTGTCTTAGGAGCGACATACAATATCTAAAGGAAAACATCTCTTGAACGAGAACAGTTGCGAATGAAATGGGATTCCTTTACATTTCAGACTAAAATCACCATGATTAGTTCACCGGTAAATGTCACAAGGTGGCATTACTGATTACAATACTTCCACCAGAAGATAATGTTTGGGGAAACTGACATGGCGGACATCAGCTTCAAGTCTGTGACGTCATGAAAACTCTCCTTACTGTAGCTTCATGATGTGAAATGACGTTAGTTGCATTTATTGCTTGCTACTGCGAAAATCGTCAAGGGAGTGAACATTGGAGGAAAAGATACTAGGACTCATTTTTATACGGTTTTCCTTATTCGTTTTGGTGCTTCCTATTTTCTGGTAGAGGAAGAGACGAAGAATGGGATTGGACGTAACGTCGAGAACGAAATCATTAGAAATGGAGCACAATTCTCACTGGGGATGAATAGGGGCAGGTATCGGCCGCGCCATTTCTGTGGAAACAACCCATCAGTGATATTAAGCAATGAATGTGTATCACGGGAAAACTAAATATAAATGGCCGGACGGGTATCAGCACGTCGTATTCCCGAAATCAACTCCAATGTTGTATCACTGTGCCCTCGTTCGGTCATTTGACACGACATACATGTACGCTACGAAACAAATAGCGTACCAAATGAACCTGCTTCGTAGTAAAAGATAACACAGGGCGTTGTGAAACTTGAGTAAACGGAGTCTGTTACTGAATATCTCACAGTAACCAGAGATGGGAAAGTAGATGAAAGAGAAAAGTAAATCCTGGCACTTAACACATGCGAACTATAATGAACAGTGGAAACAAATTTGAAACTGTCAAATTTTAAGGGAAAAATCTATAGAAGTACTCGTTTAACACCATAATGATGCTTCATCCCAACATTAGATTTTCTGACAAACGTAATCGTATCTGGCTTCTCGCTAGAGTGAACTATGAATGATACTCTCTTTTATCAGAAACGCACTTTCAAGGTAATGCTTTTGACACTGTTGAAAATGTCTCTACTCTCTAAACGACGAACTTTCTGTGATTCGATTTCAGGGATTTGAGTAGAACAGTGAAGAGTTAGCGCTTTCTCCTATGATTGTGCGCTTGTCTACGCTTACTGAAACATTTCTCAACACATTTAGTGATAATGTCTCATTTCCACACATCTTCGTAGAATACTGTTGCTACTGGTAAACCTGGCTACGGAAATTGTCCTGCTTTCTTCATTTGGCTGGTTTCAATTACACAGTCAATTCGGATCTCATTACATGAAACCAGAAAGCAATCACTATGAAAGCAACAGTGTGGCTTTGTTATATTGACGGGACAGTGTAACACAATGAGAATGCCTCCTGGGAGAGGCGAGAGAATAACTGGAAATATTAAAAATTCCATTCGGGCGTGCAAGCTGTATCACTGTGCTGCAAACGACAGCTAAATCAGACTCGGTGAAGGGAGTTATTACTTTGTCCGGACTGCACTGCGCATGTTGCACACATTTTTCCGCAAATGGAGGACTTTAAAATGGGATAACACAACTTTACAGATTGGACAAATAAGCAGTCACGATCAGCTATAAGTGGAATAATAACTCAGTGCCTTAGCACTAGCATTCGAAACTGTAACATATTGTAGTCTGTCTTTATCTATCAATCAGTTTTAAGTATTTCTACAACATCTGTGTTGGTAGATTGTGTAAATACATCTTACACTTACAGTGTGCCACTTTTAGATCACATAGTATTAGAATTACTATTAGAAAGCTTTCATTAGCGCATATGGATGCAATGTAATGGGACTCCGTTGATTTTGCACATGACATTCCCTAATACTTCCTCCAGAACTTGCACTAAGGGTGTGGTCACAGTTGCGCCGACATAGGGGGATTTTGAAGATGACCGACACCCATCACAGACGGACGACTCTTTCTGAAACCGGTACGATAGTACTTGAGCGGCATCGGTACAGTCCAAACCCAACACCCGCACATACAAACTTCGCATCACAGATCAGATCGGGCGACGTTCTCAAATGCCAAACATTAATCGTAATGATCTATTAAGGTTATTACAAGCTAGAAGGCGTTTGTGGAGTCATGTGGATGAGAAATATAAGAAGAAAGATATTTCTCGGAATATATGGTCTGAAATTGTTACTTTATTGGACTTTCTAATGTCTTAAAAGTTAAAAAATTATTAATACAACAGAGCCTTATATTACATTCATTATGCATGGTCTATAGCTATTTAACCATATTGTTCTCATGTCCAAGCCTAACGAAACGTGCTTTCTGTGAACGCGAAAAATCTATATCGAAAATTTAACGCCTAAATTACAACCTCAAAAAATTGTGCGTGCAACTATGCCAATTTTCACATGTAAAAGAGTCGTATTTGACGCTTTGGCTTGTGAAAGGTGGACATTAGCTGTCTACGAATTGTTATTAATGCGCGCTGGTGTTTTATGCCATTGGGATGGTGACTGTTATATGATGTAGTTTACAAATATTGTGTGTGTGTTTCCGATTTTCAGCGCCTCAGGAGTTCAGAGTATCTTACTCTAATATTCATGTTTTTCACAGACATTCTCAATGACAGCCATTAAAAGTCACTTGAAATAAATATGTTTTGCTGAATTTATTTGCATTATTGCAAATTGTTTGTAATCATGCTTTTGAGTGTCACCATGAATCATCCCAAGAACTTTTTTCACTGCGTCTAATTTATTCGTAAAACTTGTCTCATTATTCTAATAACTGATGAAAAGGAGTACAGTAATCGCTACATTCTTTTAGAGAAAGATACGGCTCTTTCCAGAATGAAACTTTCACTCAGCAGCGGAGTGTGTGCTGATATGAAACTTTCTGGCAGATTAAAATCGTATGCCAAAGCGAGACTCTGACGCGGGACCTCGGCCGTTCTCGGACAAGTGTTCTACCAACTGAGCTAGCCGGCCGCGGTGGTCTAGCGGTTCTAGGCGCTCAGTCCGGAACCGCGCGACTGCTACGGTCGCAGGTTCGAATTCTGCCTCGGGCATGGATGAGTGTGATGTCCTTAGGTTAGTTAGGTTTTAGTAGTTCTAAGTTCTAGGGGACTGATGACCACCGATGGTAAGTCCCATAGTGCTCAGAGCCATTTTTTGAACCAACTGAGCTACTCATGCACGACTCACGAACCGCCATGACAGCTTTACTTCCGCCAGCATCTCGTCTCCTACCTTCCAAACTTCACAGCTCTCCTGCGAAACTTGCCAGACTAGCACTTCTGGAAGAAAGGATATATGGAGACATGGGAGGAAGTTTCGAGAATGAAAATTTCAAGGTCCCGAGTTCTGGGCTCGGTCCGGCATACGGTTTTAATCTACCAGGAAGTTTCAAGTTACGGCTCATTCACACGAATTAGGTGTCGTTTTAATAGCAAATGTCGCAGTGCAGCACTTGTCTGCAAGCACAGAGGCATCGTCGCATCCATCCCTCTCATGGTGGTTAGAATACGTGTAATCTCTTTGATGCCGCCAAAAACTGGTGACGGAAAACAGCTGTCGGTCGATGTTATGGGAAGGCGTCTGGCGACAAATACAGTTGTCGGTGCGACTTTATCCGCAAGCGCAAGACTTCTTACTCGCTGGTGACCAGTTGCCAGCAACCAAGGCGGCACCAATGAGTAGATAGTAACATACAAGAGCGTTCGGAAAGTTCGGTGAATGGTCTCAGAAAATGAAAGTAAGAAGAGTTAGAAACGAATAATTTTACTGGCCTTCAAACTAACCAGCATTAGTTACAATAGAATTTCTGACATCGGTTGCAAAGCGGCTGGAAACTGTCAGCAAACGCTTTTTGTGGAATCGATCGAAGAACAACCGTCACGTGGTCCTGATGTCCGCATCATTACAGGAGACCAGAGCTGGTGCTACCAACACTATCCTAAGACCAAGCGACAGTCAGTAGTTTGATGTTCATCGTCTTCCATGCCTCCCTCGCACAGAAATTCACTATGGATCAAGCTCCTGCTGTTGAGAAAGGGGAATAACTTAACTTTGCGTTCTGTTGTCCGACTTGGTTTTGGAGGCAGGGAAGACGCGATGGTCTCCGGATCGTATTGGCAGTACCAGATCTCGTCTCCTGTAAAGATGTGAATATCCAACAGTGTGAGTCTACGGGGCTTTGAAAGATTCCAATTCCCAGCGGCTTCACAACAAGTGTCAGAAGTGTGCCGTAGCTAAAAATAGTGATTAATCTAATTCTAGCAGATGTATGTTTTTTTCTAACCCTTGTCTATTTTCTGAGACCATTCACTGTACATTCCAGACGCTCCTTTATACGAAGATTGTTACACACGTGGTAGTCACAGCCGGTGAATTTTCGGGACCAGAAAAGCGGGAGTGATCAAACCCATCGTTGGAAAAGTGAATATATAAACGAGGTGGACGCGAACTCAGTTCAGAGGCCACATGGCGAACCGAGCGTTTATCAGGTGTTTCCAAAACGTGACTTCGCTACAAAGCGTTTCATCACTGCAATTGAACAACGTAGGAGATATGGAATGCCTGTCGCCATGAATATTAAAATTGCAAGTGCAAAATGGTCAGTGGCAGGAAATAGTTGGTAACTTTGCTGGTTGAAAATTATATTACAAAAGAGAAAGTGAACTAGGCAAGCAACGATATTAATTTTCAAGCAAATCTTATTCAATACCTTCTTTTACGCTTGTCTTATACTACAATGTGGAATAGGTGTACCTGAAAGAATTACTAATGTTTCTTCATTCCTTAGTGAGAACACAGTTCTTGAAGGATTTCTATTGCAAACGGTTTGAAAAATATATATCGGAACTAACATCTACTGAACAATACTGTTCAAACTGTTTAGAACTGAAAAGGCAACAAAAGTAAATGAAAATATGTCATGTAGCAAAATTCCAGGTGCCCTTCGTTCATGGAAAAAATAAGTGAAAAGTCCTGCATAAAAACTACCCTTACTGACTCTCTTAAATACTTGTAATCTCCCATGCTTCCACAATTCATTATAGTGCTGCGTAGCAGAATTAGTTTACAGTGCATATTTACTCTGTAAAAGTTCTACCAGACGAGCTCACAACAAAGAATGTTACCTGGGGGTCGGCGTGCCAATCGGAATGTCAAAAAGGCCAATCGCGAATGTAACACACATCAGGGCAAGAGGAGAGCGTTATCACACAAGCTCAGAGCGAGGCAGGCAGAAACCGAAACGCTGCTGTGCTACCTAACTAGATACTGTGTGGTAACACTTGGTAACTCCAGCGTTAGAGTGCCACTGCAAAATAAAATGTAGACAGAAGAAACAGATCTCGGCGCCCCAGAATAACTGTTTAATTAGAACAAGGAGGAAAAGAGCGCAGAAGAGTCTGATAATCGAGTGCAAATGCCCTCATACATCGAGAGCCACCCACAGTGTCATAGTCGCATGATAGTCCATTCAAATAACGAGGCTTTCGGAGCTCAGACATACATTCAGTCATGCTGCCATTCCGTCCATGTCACTCGAACCAGAGAGAAAGACAGTCCACTCAGTTTCAGTGAAACCATTCCACTCAGTTTCAGTGAAACCAGGATCATCTGAAGAACGATATCTTGCCTCCTACTCGTTTACTGATTTCAACAGCGATATGCAGCCAACCTGACGCATCAGTTGTCTTCTCCACTGCGCGCAGGCATGGTACATTTGTACAGCCTCCTACCCACTTATGAGAGCCTTCTGCTGTCATTGAGATCACTAAGGTGGGAGCTCCACTGCGTCGTGGTACATTCGGAAGCCCCTCCGTGTCTTTACTCTGTCACCAGCACAGCTTGTAACCGTGGCATTGAACTGTGAGGCAACGTCAAGTCCTGCTGACGAGGCATCAGCACTTCATCACGGGACGTGCGTTTGAGCCACGAAGGCGACCTCTGTCCTGAAGACATTTGTAGCTCTGTATGTTTTACAAGAAAAATAAACATTTTTGCACTCCTCAGGGTGTAAACTGAACCGCTCACTTACACACCGATCTCGGCCTCTAGTTCACAATGCGACTCCAGTTATCCCGTTGCAACAACAGTGAAGGTTGAAAATATCCTTCCTTATTCTTTGGTGTATAATAGGTTGCACCAAATACTTTCTTTAACTATTTCATTTAGGACGTTGTACGTTCTTATCTTGAGTAATGACGATATAATTAACAATAGTATCTTAAATGGACAAACTAATATTTGTGTGTAGTCAGTATTTTTGGTTTGAAACAAACGCTTCATTTACTTCATTAACCGTTAAATAATCTCACTCTAAAGTAGGTACGTAAAACGGGTAAAGTGTAACGTTACGCAGCGCACATTTGGATTTCACATCTGGGGAAGAGGTTCCCGTACCTACTGTGATTGTCCGAAACTGTTATTAGGAACACCATCACAAGTCGCTTCCCGTTATACTGATGTGTTGAACATAACATGCTGAAAGTATAACCACTTTTCGTGCGATATGGAATGATGACACAGCAGTCTAGTAAATTAGTTAAATGCTGAACGATGAAATATGGTGTTTATTTTACAAAGGGCAGCCCAACTAGAAATATGACTTCCTTTAAGAAATGTGTTGCGGTTTTGGGGCCGTAAGTAAAAGGGACTTGACAAATTGTGTCGAAACCATGGCTAAATGGGAAAGAATTGTTTGGTCCTAGAATCAAATACACTTGTTATTGTCACGTTGGGAGCAGGCAAGTTGTAAAACACGCTTGATCGTCACAGTTCTTAGTAGAATTGGTGGCGGTAATGGACTGCTATGGGGAACAATGAAGCATGATGATGCTGAACATAATTTTTCAGATACGCAAACGCAGGGCTACAAGCAGTAAGAGGCCATAATATGATAACTGGACAAATCACAGGCAGACATGCTGAAAGTCATAACAAACATACTCTTCAGTTTTTGCAAGTAACGCCACATCGCACATTAAGTTATTGTTCAGTTTATTTTTTGCTGTGAAGCTGGTGTAGGCGAAAATTTACTATCCAACACAGATGTGTTACATATATACATAAGAAGCACAACGTCAGAATATAATGTTTATAAATAATGTTTAACCACGCAGAGCTACATTTACTGGGTCGGTGTATGAATTCCTGCCGTTTGTACAATGCTAATAAAGGTTTGTCAATTGTTTTGTTTTCACCACCAACTCAACGGCATCCTAGATGTTCACTGTGTGCAGTACCTTTTATCGTTTCATTTCTTGGTACCACTTCATGATGCAGAAAACCACGTTGGCACCACTAGACTGACTACACGACATTTTGGTGGTGTGCGCCGTAATTTGTACAGTGTTGCTTTTTTGATGGGGTGTTCCACTTTTTCGTGTTCTTTAAGTTCAAATATGGGCAACTGTAGCATTGTTTCCAAGGAATGGTTTGTGTCTACATGAGGCCAAACGCTAACGGGCCAACAAAGGCGACCATTTAGTTATTCGTTGATTACTGTTGGTGTCGGTGACACATATGGTACCCAGGCTATCCTTATCTATATTTTGCATCTTATCTAGTAAATGCGCTTGACGCAAGGATGATTGTACGATGGCCGTCCATAGTATGTGCCAATCCCCGTGTAGTTTGCCGAGGATTACGAGTTTTGTTGACCAACTTATTGAGGCGGTTTTCATCACAGAGAGAAGGAATCCTAGAACGTGATTCGTCACAGAAATCTAATATTTATTCTCAGAAACAAGAAGACTACGTCTGTGCAAATGCTTCCCTCCCGTAGACACCACAAACCCTTCTCGTGACTTCTGCAACGCTAGATCTCGCATGAACCTCGAAGAGTAAAATGTGTCGGAAACGTTCATTCTTCTGTAATTGACATTGCATACAGCTTAGCTTGGAAAATATCCAGAATAAGCTACGAACATATATTAGCTCCTGTTCGCAACACTCAAGCTCAAAACTGAAAAAAAAAACAATTGAAAAACGGAAAAACGGTGGCTTCACAATGCAGCGACGCCAAACCAGCGAAGAACCGCAAGTACTTACGCTTCGACCAAATATACACTGAAATGCAAAACTTATGGACGAAGGTAACTTTCACTTTATGTTTCACTACGAACTAACGTTGGTCGATGAAATTTGGACCACACATAAAAGAATTGCTACAGTGTCGTACAGCAGATAATTGAAAATAGTACGCAAGAGACTGTGAGATATAACAGTTTTATTCGTACACGTTGATAACACTGAAATAATCTCATTCAGGATGGTCACCTGGACATTACTAAATGCGGGACATGATCGTTAGTAGGATGTGTGACCAGAGACAGCAGTTTATGCTTTTTAACATGCTCCCATGCTGGTCAAAGGGCTGTTGAAGAGTTACTGTTATAGGACGTTCCATTCCTCCGTCGACTACGGTGATAATTTATGGATGGTAGTCCGTGCGTATGGACGAGCTGTAGTATGTCTCCCCAACGCGTCCCACACGTGCTCTGTGGGGTTCAATTCGGAGGAACGGGCAGGCCATTGCATTCGCGCGAATATCCTGTACTTCTAAAGGCTCCTCCACCTGTGCTGTTCGATGTGGTCGCGAATTTACATGCATAAAAATCGAATCAGGGCAGACAGCACGTAGGGAAGAAGTACTGTGTTACAACGTGTTACAACGTTGGTCAGTGACTGTACCGTGGTCAAAAATTTATAGCTTAGTACGCTCATGCATTATAGTCAGTGTGATCACATTCGCTGTTGACTATCATGTCCCCCAATTTGTAACTTCCAGGGGACTATCATAAGTCACGACGACTCCGGGGTAGCTATTTTCTTTGAATATAAAGTGTCATTTCTCTTCGTCTCATTGCGTATTTCTTTCACTTATCATCTGTGATGTGCTGTGTTGTACTGTAACAGTTCTCTCTGCAAGGAGGTGCTGAAAAGTAATGCCTCTCAAACGTCTTAAAGCTTTTTAAAGAACAGAAACAGCATTAACGTCCTTTGGTCTTCATGTCTATATACTTACAGCTCTGTACCGCTAGAGTGCTACGAATTGTAACTCATACACATGGTGGTGTGTCACTTAACAATGTCAGTGCTTGAGAAAGAGCCTACTGTAATCGAGTTTCGAATTCGAAGAGTTCTCCCACACATGGTGGATCCCCTCCACAATGACAATGACAGACCTGACACGAGTGTCGCGACATCGGCAACAATCCGACGCCTTGGGTTCATTGTCATCGATCATCCCCCCATACAGTTCGACTTGGCCCAAACGATTTTCATCTGTTTCCAGAATTTAAAAAACACTGCCAAGGACTTCACTTTGAGAGTGATGAAGTGGTGCAAGCAGAGGTGACGATGTGGCTCCGTCAACGAACTCAAACATTTTTTAGCGACTGTATCAAGAAACAGGTCTCTCGTAAGTTGAAATGTGTTGGTCGCCAGGGTAGATACTTTGGGAAATAAATATGTAGACATGAAGAATAAAGGTGCACAATACTAATAAAATTTGTTTTGTTTAAGAAGCTTCAAGAGTCTTTACATACAAAAATTCGGAGGCATTACTTTCTAACATGCCCTCGTATGTATGGTCCAAGTTTTGACGAGACTTGTTAAGGGTACTTGGCAGTGACAAATGATTCTAAAGTTACTTTCGACCTTTATTTTCGAAACTTTCGAAACTACTGTATATGTAACTCTTGCTGTTAATAAAAATTTGGGCTGGATAATGGTCTTTAGCAGAAGTCAGTCGCACAATAAAGAATAATGTGAGTGGCAAATTAGAGCTTTATGACGTTTTTTTCTACAATATATAAGAGCTGAGTTGACATCCTGTTAGGTGAGTATAGCTCTCAGTTGCCTATCTCATCACCTATGCAGCTGTAGGGACTTTTGTTAGGCCGATCCTTGGAGCACTGCCTGTGGATCACTCCCTTCTTAATTTTGCCGGATTGTGTCAATTGTTTAAAAATAATATTTTGTTTAAATTATCCCTATTGTTTCTGGCCTTCAGCCGAAAAATGATTTGAATTTTTCTTAATAGGATCATCAGCAATCAGTGTAGATTGTGTTAGTCAATTTTTATACATGTATGTTTTAAAACATTATTTTCCTACTTTTAACGTGTAATTGTCTTCCTCATTTGTAATTCAGGCATTCAGCCGTTAACTGTTCGGAAGTATTACTCCTGGCCTTCAGCAGACAAATAATTTAAATTCTTTCTTAATAAGGCATTCTCTTCACTGTAAAGAGAGCTTCTGCACCATGCGTGCCTAAAGCAATACGCTTATGGAGAATAGGAACAACTTAACGCAGAAATTTCCTGCCAAATCCAGCACTGGAGTTTAGCGAACAACTCAGAAAACTGCTGAGCATAGTGTATCAAAATGAAGTCAGTGTCCAAATCAAGCTGTACCAAATATATTGCAAGCAATAAGTCCAGTTCTAGACTATCGTGAGAACTGCTCAAACTCCTCATACAAAATTAAAGTAAACGCTTTGTTTCCCGAGCGTCCACATGTGAGATACGAACTAAATAATAATTCAATCAAATGTTGGCGATCACTGTACTATTTCCAACACTGTTCTCTTAGTCAGTGTGTCTCAGATGTGCAGAGGAATATCCGTTAGATGTAGAGTAAACATTGAGTGATAACAAGCTAAAGGCAAATATTACTTCATGTAAAGAAAAATTTATGTACAATGGAATGAACGGTCGAAGAGAGGAGGCTCTTCATATCACAAAATACAAAGCACGATTCAAGTGTCGTTTCGGAGCAGTTGGAACCATCTGGAGGTAGTAGACCCTGGGGAAAATGTCGTACTTTAAATTCCATCAGCGATTGAAAAGGATGCCTGACTCGGCCGACATAAAGCTTCTTTAAGCTCTTCATAATTATAAACCAAACTGGCGCAGTTCCGCCATTGGAAGTGAAAGCCGCCTTAATTAAAAAAACAGGGGCCCGGGGCTTACGGTGGCAGCAGAGCTCCGCGGCTGCTGCTTTAGTGTTCGACTACGCTGCGTTGTGTAGCGGGTTACTGCTAAATCGTCGTCTTATACGCCAAGCATACTACATACTAGATATGATCTATCAAAAGAACGGAAATTTCACTGGAGCTGCAATACAGTCAGGCATAAGGACCAAAATTTAGGTCACATTGTGTCGAGTCTATTTGCAGCATGTGCGGATTCATTTCTTTATATTAATTAAGTCGAAAAAATGTCATTAATATGCGAAAAACTAACTTCGTGCTGTTGAGGACAGTACCTGCAATATCTGCTCCGAGAGGTTTCATGCAATTTAGTCTCACAGCTGCTTCCACAACCGCTTACCTGAAAGAAAGGAAAACAGGAGTTACTTTTTCATGTAATTATCCTGAAAATTTTTAACAAGACAACCAGCCAGGGAAATAGTCGTCTTATATTAAATTTTATGCTTCTTACGTAAGAGAAATTTCTAATGTCCTGAGAATGTAGATAATATATTGCAAGGAAAAAGACCTTTTTTGATCGTATTGCATTGTATTGTACTGCATTGTATTGAACTAATGGCTCTGAGCACTATGGCACTTAACATCTATGGCCAGCAGTAGCCTAGAACTTAGAACTACTTAAACCTAACTAATCTCAGGACACCACACAACACCCAGTCATCACGAGGCAGAGAAAATATTGTATTGAACTGAGAAAGGGTCCAGCTTCTTTTAACTGCGTAGTAACGGTTTCACTCGTCTAGGATTGCCTCTAAATACGGAAGTCAGAACCAACCGTACGCTAATTGGCAATAAAAAACATCATAATCGAGGACGAGTGGTCGCAGTTGTAGAACAATTAACTGGTTTCCTTAGTAATATATTTAGCTGCAGAAATATGTTCTAAATGTTGTCTAGCGCCATGGTTCATTAGCTTCATGACTAGAACAGACGTCTTTTGCAGTGCGTCTTCAATCTAAGAGTATATATTGTTAACAGTGTCTCTGGACGTCAGTCACGTTTCGGTTGCCTAGCAACTTTCCATTATAATACATCTGTAGTCAGAAACATAACGACGCTATGATCGGGCTAGGAAACAAGAAATTGTGTAAGGTCGGACGTGCACCTGCAATATAAGTTCTCAGCAACATGACTGATGAGCGATCAGCAGCTGTGAATTATTCAAACGTAATTCGTAGCACTAATGTATTAGCAAACGGAAATATTTCGTTTCGATTAAAGTACGTAATATTTTAAATGTCACTCAATTTGTTGACAAAATAAAATTCACTCAATTTGAAACGGTGTTCGCGATATAAGCCTCAAATTCATTTTTGGCAACAATTTTAACTTGTGATAAACAATCAGATCTTCCGTAAGGTAGTGAAGTGAACAACTACATGTAACTAAAAAAATTTACTAATTTTCATTTGTGCAGATACTAAAAATAATGTAGATTTAGTGAAATAGGTAATTTGATTTTGTGGAAATTACCATAAGTAGGTATTGAACCATAAAATTATTTTCATGTTACATTAATGAGTTACGCTCCATTCTAACTTCTGGCATCTTGAGCAGCAAAATAATCCAGCATTTGCCATAAATCAACTTATTTTTTAAGATAAAAATGAAGCTACTGTATTTTCTGACATCACTCTCGCTATTCTGTAGGAACTGACGGGATCATTTTATTTCAGCTCAAGCAGTGTCCACAAGTAAGAACTACGAGCACTTAAAATTATCAGCTTATTCATCCTGTTCTGGTTTTCTGATTAGTGTTTCCCCTGTTTGTCAATCGCAATCCGCGGATGTGCTGGGCCAAGTGTTGTCCCATCTGTTGGGTGATCATCCAGGCAATCATTTCCCTTGCGATCGTCCACCTTTACTAATTTTAACTAGTCTTGTCGGATCCATGCTTTCCACATAATCTTTCTAATTTCTTTTTCGTGTCTTCATCCGTTTATTTTTCCCTTTTATTTGAAAATGACTTCTTACTGATACATTTGTTCTCCTGTCCTACATCTGTCTTAGTACCTTCATACCCCTTGCGATAACGTTTGTTATATGTTTATCGTTTCTGTTCTTCTTTCTGCTGCATATGGCGTAACGAGACATTTTTATTTTCCCATCAGTTTTCATAAATTTGTTTCTCCATACTGTATTTTGCAGGCAAACGGCGAACTATAATGCTATACTGCGTCTGTCACTGAGCTTTTCACTTCCATGGTAGAGTCTTCATAGATGATGATGATGATAATAGTTGGTAATTAAAACTCATCACTTGTCTGATTGACATGCCATCTACTTATAATTTAAATCTGACAGGTGTTTTCAAATAACCCTAATCTCTAATTTTCTAAATGAAATCTGCATGTTATATCACTTAGCTGGTTTACTGAATTTGTAAAGTAGCCTAACCTTTGTAAATTATCCTCATTATTTGCTAACGGTGCAGTATAATTAGCATACCATATAATATACAATATTTTATATTAAACTGAATATCCTGTTTTTTTCCTACAGCGTCAGTAATATGGTCCGTTATTATTTATTTATTTATTTATTTATTTATTTCTTGTTCCGTGGGACCAAATTAAGGAGAAGTCTCCATGGTCATGGAACGAGTCAATACATGAAATTATAACACGATATTAGAAACAGGTAAAATGAAATATAAAAGAAACATATTCAGGTGATAAATCGTAAATTTAAATAAAGAAAATCAACAATTTAACACTGTAATTTGCTTAATTTTTAGCTCTTTCGGGAGCTCCTCGACAGATTAGAAGGAGTGAGCCATGAGGAAACTCTTCAGTTTAGACTTAAAAGAGTTTGTGCTACTGCTAAGATTTTTGAGTTCATGAGGCAGCTTATTGAAAATGGATGCAGCAGAATACTGCACTCCTTTCTGCAGAAGTGTCAAGGAAGTGCATTCCACATGTAGATTGGATTTCTGCCTAGTATTAACTGAGTGAAAGCTGCTAACTCTTGGGAATAGGCTAATATTGCTAACAACAAACGACATTAAATAAAATATATATTGTGAGGGCAACGTGAGAATTCGCAGAGTATTGAATAGGGGTCGACAAGAGGTTCTCGAACTTACAACACATATAGCTCGAACAGCCCGTTTTTGAGGCAAAAATACCCTTTTTGAATCAGAAGAATTACCCCCAAAAATAATACCATACGACATAAGCGTATAAAAATATGTGAAGTATACTTCTTTTCGTGTTGAAGTGTCACTTATTTCAGATACTGTTCTAATGGTAAACAAAGCACCATTTAGTTTCTCAACAAGATCCTGAACATGGGCTTTCCACAACAACTTACTATCTATTTGAACGCCTAGGAACTTCAACTGTTCCGTCTCGCTTATAGTATGCCCATTCTGTCTGATCAAAATATCGTTTCTTGTTGAATTGTGAGTTAGAAACTGTAAAAACTTAGTCTTACTGTTACTAAGCATCAAATTATTTTCCACACTTATTTCATGAACTACGTTATTTGATACTGTTTCAATATTCCACACAAGATGCTTCACTATCAAGCTGGTGTCCTCAGCAAACAGAAACATTTTTGAATCACCTGTAATACTAGAAGGCATATCATTTACATAAATAAGAAACAGCAGTGACCCCGCACCGACCCTTGGGGAACGCCCCACTTAACAGTGTCCCATTGGGACTGAACATCACTACCACTCTCAATATTGCGGAGAATTACCTTCTGCTTTCTGTTCTTAAAATAAGATGCGAACCAATTGTAAGCTACTCCCCTTACTACATAATGGTTCAACTTCTGCAGTAATATTTTGTGGTCAACACAGTCAAAAGCCTTCGTTAAATCAAAGAAAACACCTAGTGTTCGCAACCTTTTATTTAATCCGTCCAAAACCTCACAGAGAAAAGAGAATATAGCATTTTCAGTTGTTAAACCATTTCTAAAACCCAACTGAACATTTGACAGTGAATTATGTGAATTTAAATGCTCCAGTAACCTTGTATATACAACCTTCTCGATAACTTTAGCAAACACCATGGCATAGAAATAGGTCTATAATTGTCAACATTATCCCTGTCTCTGTTTTTATAAAGTGGCTTCACTACCGAGTACTTTAATCGGTCATGAAACCGACCACTCCTAAAGGAAAATTACAGATATGGCTAAGTATGGGCTAACATACATAAAACAATACTTCAGCATTGTGCTAGATACCCCGTCATATCCATAAGAGTTCTTGGTCTTTAGTGATTTAATTATTAACTCAATCTCCCTCTTGTCAGTATCATGGAGGAGCATTTCAGGTAAGAGTCTCGGAACACTTTTTTCTAAGAGCGCTATATGATTCCCTGTTGGGACTAGGTTGCTATTTAGTTCACCTGCTATATTCAGAAAGTAATTATTAAATACTCTACATATGTGCGACTTATCAGTAACACGGACATTCCCACTACGCACTGATTCTATACCCTCGATCTGTGTCTGCAGACCATCCACTTCCTTTACGACTGACCATATGGTTTTAATTTTATCCTTGAGACTTAGCTATTCTGCCTGCATACCACATAATTTTTGCCTTCCTAATAACATTTTTAAGCACGTTACAATACTATTTGTAATGGGCTGCTGCATTTAGATTTTGACTGTGTCTAACGTTTTGATATAATTGCCACTTCGTTCTACAAGATATTCTTATCCCTCTAGTCAGCCACCCAGGCTGCCTGTTTGTGCTAGTACCCTGTTTTGAACGTTCTAACAGAAAGCAACTTTGAAAGAGCATGAGAAAAGTCTTGAGAAAAGCATTATATTTATCGTCTACTGTATCAGCGCTATAAACATCTTGCCACTCTTCTTCCTTGATAAGGTTTACAAAGGTCTCTACAGCAACTGGATCAGCTTTCCTAAACAGCTGATGACTATATTTAACACGTGTTGCAGCACAAAAATCTTTTAGAGTTAAAATTTGTCCATCATCATCTGAAAGGCCATTCACCTTTTTGCTAACAGAATGCCCTTCTAGTAATGAGGAATGAACAAAAATGTTGTCTATGGTTGTTCTACTGTTCCCTTGCTCTCTCGTTGGAAAGAATACGGTTTGCATAAGATTATATGAATTAAGGAGGTCTACCAGCATCCTTTTCCTTGCACAATCACTTATACAATTAATACTGAAGTCACCACATATAACTACCTTTTTGTATTTCCTATAAAGTGAACCAAGAACCTCTTCTAGCTTTAGCAAAAATGTTGTGAAATCGGAGTCTGGGGATCTATAAATAACAACAGTAAGAAATTCAGCTCCACTAAATTTAACCACACCTGCACAACATTCAAACACCTTTTCAATGCAGTACTTTGAAACATCAATTGCCTCAAATGGGATACCATTTTCACATACATGGCTACTCCCCCACACCGCAAAGCGCTCCTAGAAAATCTGGCAGCCAACCTGTATTCTGGTAAAGGAAGCCTCTGAATTATCTGCTTATTTAAGAAGTGTTCTGATCTACCAATAATTTCAGAGTCAACGTCTATAAGCAGTTCACTAACTTTCTCTCTAATACCTTGTATATTTTGATGAAATACACTAATTCCCTCATTACTCGGATACCTAAGAATCGTCAAAAGTGGTTCCTTTGTTAGAGAGACTTCTCTTAAGCAGGAACACCTATCAGCTGACTTCAGTCTAAAAAAGGTGCAGCTCTAACACCCACTATTGCAGGAATTTTCCCGTGAGTGCTCCCACCATCCCCACCTATGCTGTCACCTATAAGCTTTGCCAACCTCCCCTTCCCATACCTGTTGAAGTGCAGGCCATGTCTAGTTAAACCAGTCCTGCTGATAGACTCCACCGACACCACTGCAATGTGACCTACGCTTTCTGTCATCAGCGCACCCCCAAGTCTCATGTTATTACGCCTGACGGCTGTATTAAAATGAGGCTGATCGTGACGCTGAAAATGTTCCACGAAATGCACATTCGTGTTGGCAGTCTGAGTGGCTATCTTTTGAACAAGAGTGGGCTCAATCACACTCCTTGACTAAGTCCTTTATCTACTACAGTTTCATCTGTGAATGTTTCATGTTTTTAATTTCAGTTTCAAAATGGCTCTGAGTAGCCGGCCGCGGTGGTCTCGCGGTTCTAGGCGCTCAGTCCGGAGCCGCGCGACTGCTACGGTCGCAGTTCGAATCCTGCCTTGCTCATGGATGTGTGTGATGTCCTTAGGTTAGTTAGGTTTAAGTAGTTCTAACTTCTAGGGGACTGATGACCTAAGATGTTAAGTCCCATAGTGCTCAGAGCCATTTGAACCATGGCTCTGAGTACTATGGGACTTAACTTCTAAGGTGATCAGTCCCCTAGAACTTAGAGCTATTTAAACCTAGCTAACCTAAGGACATCAAACACATCCATGCCCGAGGCAGGATTCCAACCTCCGACCGTAGCCGTCTTGGGGTTCCAGATTGTAGCGCCTAGAATCGCTCGGCCACCCTTGCCGGCAATTTCAGTTTCGTTTATATGGTTTTTACTATACACTGTGGCACTTCATTGTCGATTAAGGTTTGAATTATATCCTACATTGAAACACAGGTAGGCTGGGTTATTAAATTATGAATTTCTCCACAATGTGTCTCAGAATTTGTTCATATATAGTGTAAATAATAATCTGATAATAATGAAGGACAACTTCTGTCCAAGTCCGCTATGCAAAAGCATACATGTGATAACGATTTAAAAAAGGCTGCTTGGTTAGCCGTGGGGTCTAACGCACGGCCTACCGGATTGGGGATGAAAGCCTGATCCACGGCACGAATCCGTCTGGCGGACTTGTGCCGAGGCGCGGTGAGCTGGGGCAGTCCGAGGATGGTTTTTAGGCGGTTTTCCATCTGCCTCGGCGAATGCGGGCATGTTCCCCTTATTGCGACTCAGCTACACTATGTCGGCGATTGGTGCACAAACAAGTTCTCCACGTACGCGTACACCACTATTACTCTACCACTCAAATATAGGGGTTACACCAGTCTGGTGTCAGGCGTCCTGTGGGGGGAAGGGGGGGGGGGTTACCCACTGGGGGCCGAACCGCACAATTACCCTGAAAGAGTGGTTCGGTGTGGAGCGGCGGAGGGGTGGAGTGGAGCACTGAGGCTGCGGCGGGGACGGAGCCTCTCTGTTGACTCAGGGATCGAGACGGGGCTGCACGATCCGTTACAGCCATACGGATAAGATACCTGCCATCTCTACCGCTAGTGTTACGAGGCCGTTGGGATCCAGCACGGCGTTCCTTATTACCCTCCTGAACCCACCGATTCCATATTCTGCGAACAGTCATTGGATCTCGACGAATGCGAGCAGCAATGTCGCGATACCATGAACCGTAATCGCGAAAGGCTACAATCCGACGTTTATCAAAGTCGGAAACGTGATGATACGCATTTCTCCTCCTTACACGAGGCATCACAACAACGTTTCTCCAGGCAACGTGGGTCAAGTGCTGTTTGTATATGAGAAATCGGTTGGAAACTTTCCTCATGTCAGCACGTTGTATGTGCTTGTGTGATTGCTGTGAAAAGCTAATCATTTGCAATTTGCATACCACAGCATCTTCTTCCTGTCGGTAAAATTTCCCGTCTGTAGCAGGTTATCATCGTGGTGTAGCAATTTTAATGGTCAGTAGTGTTGTTCTAAGCTCTAGGGGACTGATGGCCTCAGATGTTAAATCCCACATTGCTCACAACCATTTCAACCATTTTTGACTTGGCTGTAGAAGGTACCTGCACACGATAAATAGCGACCGTCATATCGAGACGAAAAGCAAATCCATCTTAGGGCGAATATGGTCAGAGTTGACTAGCCAGCTTGCTAATGGAGGTAGATACATAATATGTAACTGATTAAAAAAAGGTTAGGTAAACATCATCAAAATAAATTATGAATTAGTTTTTAGTCGCCCAAAACCGTTTGTGATTGAACCAGTAAATCTTTTACAACAGAAGAGGCTTATTGTATGATACTGTCGTAGAAATGGTTGGTGCACCCACTTGAAAAAGCTCTCGTGTGTGGGTAACGCTTGTTGTGGCTAGGCACTGCCAGCACGTTCGCTTGACAGACACACACATGGTCCACTAACATTATTCTGAACTCCGCCTCTGTTCGACGCCAACATACAGTAACCTCTCACGGAGCCGCTGGCAGCAATAGCGGTAGAGGATACTATGGGTCGACCCATAAAACCGTGCAGTAGTTATTGTAGTGCGAATTATCGGACTTCCAAAAGGACATGATCATTGCCTTTTGGGCCAAGGGTGTTTGTATACTATTCGCATCGAGCCTTGGTTAAAGTACGCTGTGCTTGGCTAAATGACGCTACCCAAAACTAGGACGGAGGAAACTGTGGTCGACCACCAGCCACGGTTAACAGGAGTGAACGTCGGCTCCTGAGAGGTGTACGAGCGAATAGACGTGCAACTGTTGAGCAATGGCCCGCCTTGGTGGAGAGAGGCCCCACCAACAGTGTGTCTTCGGCGACAATTCAGTGAAAGTTACTGCGTATGGGTCTCTCCAGCAACCACCTGGTCCATGTAACAATGCTGACTGCTGTTCATCGACAACATAAACAAGAATCTGCACACCAGTACACGAACTGGACGTACACCTACAGGCAACAGGTGGTCTTTTGAGATGAATGCTCCATCGGCGTAAAAAGTCTGTCAGCAGACACCCTGGCAACAATCGTCGTAAAGCTACAGGACGGGTAGGATAGTTTATGGTCTGCGGAATGTTTTCGTGGCATTCACCATGTGACATCATTGTGGAAGGCACAATGGATGGACACAAATACGTATCTCTCCTTGGGGACCTCGTCTATCCATACATACAGTTTGTCTTTTATCGGCACGATGGTGTCTACTATCAGGTGAATGCAACATGTTACACACCTCGCAGCGTACGTGCTTTTTTGGAAGAGCGCGTGGACGAGTTTACTGTACTCTCCGACCATAAAATATCTCGGGTTTAAGCCCAACCGAGAGTCTATCGGATCGGCCTGTTCGCGCCATGGAACCTCAACCGAGATCCGTGGCACAGATAGCCATGGCACTTCAATCTTCACGGCTCCACATTCCTGTCGGTACCTGGCATAACCTCATGGATACTCTTCCGATACATCTCGCAGTGGTCTGCACAGCAAAAAGAAGTTACTCAGGCTTCTGGCACGTGGTCACATTAATGTGACAGGACACTGTATTTCCACACACCCGTCACTGACTGACTGTCGTTTTGCAGCCGTAGCTCCACAACACTGCATTCCCGTCCTGCGATCACTCGTAAAAATTTACTCCGTTCCAGATCCACTACCCTGCTCTGACTTTTATTACCGGGTTGATTTTTTGCAGTCAATATATAAAAAGTCTAATTTACAAAGTTGGAAGACTGTCAGGCTGCTGGCTGATGTAGTTTCGTGTAACGGAGTCGCTATGCCACTAAGTTCTGACAGAGGACTGACACTTTCAGCAAGGACTGCTAATAGAACCTCAACATTGTAAAACCTATTTTTTTATTGTGCAGTAATATTGCTCCTTACGTCGAATACTTGCAGGATGTAAAGAAGAAAGAATGCAGAGAGGAGTCAAGTAGGGAAGCACGACCGTTCATGGACTCATTTGGTAACCGTGAAAGCGTCACCGAATTCTATTGACTGAAGGAAAGTCGTTGTGCCCAATGATGCTTTCTGTAAAATTGCCAAGAAACAAATTTCTATGAAGATTCATGAATACAAATGCTTTCCAGATATCCAGGATGACTGAGTTGAACCATGTAACATAGCGTAATTCTATTTACAAATGACCTGTGAAAAATTGTTCTTCAATGAAATTCATTTTCTTAGCTGTCCTAATTACAGACAAGTAGGTATCAATTTCGCTTTTCTTTTCAAATGAAACTATAGTGATTTCTGCTGCTACTATCGTAGGTTTACAAGGTAAGAATTTAACTGCCTTTCACTCTTCAAAATACTATTATTAGTTTTGGAAAAATTACAATATTTATAAACTGAATTTATCCATTTCGATCGTACACCCAATAGCTGTATTACACATCAAGGACTTGGGGGCAGACTGAAGGGGTTCATTCGATATTCTGCAACAATGCTATGTTTTAAATAAACATCAGTTGTCGGAACTTGTGCATCGACATCTTCGAACATTCCGCAGAGGAAAAGTGCAGTAGCACTAAATCAGACAAACATGGAGGCAGATTGATAATGTTCTCACATAATTTCCAGCTACTGGGAAGCAGTTAGGTGAGAGCTTTCTGAGCAAGAAGCGGGTGGCAGGCCGGAGTGGCCGAGCGGTTCTAGGCGCTTCAGTCTGGAACCGCGCTACCGCTACGGTTGTAGATTCGAATCCTGCCTCGGGCATGGATGTCTGTCATGTCCTTAGGTTAGTTAGGTTTAAGTAGCTTCAAGTTCTAGGGGACTGATGACCTCAAATGTTGAGTCCCATAGTGCTCAGAGCCATTTGAACCAAGAAGCGGGTACTGAGCGGGGTGACATCGTGATGGTACCATATAAATTTATCTGTTCCAAATGGGACTCTCCAGGCAACTTAACGACATAGAACGACATAGCAGCTACATTTACAATTCATCTTTTTGTAATGGTATCGCAGAGGTGAAAAACTGTTTTCTCCTTGCGCAACGGGGCGGAATGCATTGTTTGAGTATGAAATCAAGAACTTTCACACAAAATAGCTGTAGGTTTCGTGTCCGACACAAATTAATTGCTAGTTCTGCGTACTGTAATTACTCCGAAACTAGTAATCGGATTTTAAACCGTGGAACGCCTTTGAATTTCTCTCTTTCAGAAATACACTCCTGGAAATGGAAAAAAGAACACATTGACACCGGTGTGTCAGACCCACCATACTTGCTCCGGACACTGTGAGAGGGCTGTACAAGCAATGATCACACGCACAGCACAGCGGACACACCAGGAACCGCGGTGTTGGCCGTCGAATGGTGCTAGCTGCGCAGCATTTGTGCACCGCCGCCGTCAGTGTCAGCCAGTTTGCCGTGGCATACGGAGCTCCATCGCAGTCTTTAACACTAGTAGCATGCCGCGACAGCGTGGACGTGAACCGTATGTGCAGTTGACGGACTTTGAGCGAGTGCGTATAGTGGGCATGCGGGAGGCCGGGTGGACGTACCGCCGAATTGGGGCGTGAGGTCTCCACAGTACATCGATGTTCTCGCCAGTGGTCGGCGGAAAGTGTACGTCCCCGTCGACCTGGGACCGGACCGCAGCGACGCACGGATGCACGCCAAGACCGTAGGATCCTACGCAGTGCCGTAGGGGACCGCACCACCACTTCCCAGCAAATTAGGGACACTGTTGCTCTTGGGGTATCGGCGAGGACCATTCGCAACCGTCTCCATGAAGCTGGGCTACGGTCCCGCACACAGTTAGGCCGTCTTCCGCTCACGCCCCAACATCGAGCAGCCCGCCTCCAGTGGTGTCGCGACAGGCGTGAATGGAGGGACGAATGGAGACGTGTCGTCTTCAGCGATGAGAGTCGCTTCTTCCTTGGTGCCAATGATGTTCGTATGCGTGTTTGGCGCCGTGCAGGAGAGCGCCACAATCAGGACTGCACACGTCCGAGGCACACAGGGCCAACACCAGGCATCATGGTGTGGGGAGCGATCTCCTACACTGGCCGTACACCTCTGGTGATCATCGATGGGACACTGAATAGTGCACGGTACATCCAAACCGTCATCGAACCCATCGTTCTACCATTCCTAGACCGGCTAGGGAACTTGCTGTTCCAACAGGAAAATGCACGTCCGCATGTATCCCGTGCCACCCAACGTGCTCTAGAAGGTGTAAGTCAACTACCCTGGCCAGCAAGATCTCCGGATCTGTCCCCCATTGAGTATGTTTGGGACTGGATGAAGCGTCGTCTCACGCAGTCTGCACGTCCAGCACGAACGCTGGTCCAACTGAGGCGCCAGGTGGAAATGGCATGGCAAGCCGTTCCACAGGACTACATCCAGCATCTCTACGATCGTCTCCATGGGAGAATAGCAGCCTGCATTGCTGCGAAAGGTGGATATACACTGTACTAGTGCCGACATTGTGCATGCTCTGTTGCCTGTGTCTATGGGCCTGTGGTTGTGTCAGTGTGATCATGTGATGTATCTGACCCCAGGAATGTGTCAATAAAGTTTCCCCTTCCTGGGACAATGAATTCACGGTGTTCTTATTTCAATTTCCAGGAGTGTAGGATGTAAGGATAAGAAATGGTTGTAGTTCAGTTATAATGAAAGCAAAGGTCATACTGATATGTCCCTATAATTAGTGTAGTTACGAAGAGAGACTATACATCATTTATTGAGGTCTTAAAATACCTCAAATTGAGCTGCTCGGGGGACCACAATGGTAAGCGCCATCGCCGTGTATTTTGCGGTAGATGGCTAATGGCACCACCTGTGGGATGCACGATGCAGTACACTTATTAGTAGTTCTAAATTCACTCAATAGATATCAGGGCGGAGCTTAGTGGTAAGCGCCACTGTCCGTCTGTTGCAGACACACAATGGTAAGTGACAGAGAGAATGGCGGCAAGTAAAAACATATCCGAGATTATAGCAACAGTCAACATAGCAGAAGACGAGTAATATACTTCCAATGATACTAGTATCTTCGAGAGGGATCGAGAATACATTCCTAAAGTTTCAGATGACTCAGAGGTATGTTATTTTGTAAAAATACTGTCTTTAGGATGTTTCACGAACATAATGGTAAGTGCATGTACATACCATTATGTTCCTGAAGTACAATTGAAAGTTACGTTCGCCGACAAGTACAAGATGTGTACAGTCCAGATCAGTGGTGCGAGATCATCAATAAGTCGGGTAAGAAGAATCCATTGCTTGTATATAATATGAAAAGAGAGGATTTCTATCAAATACGACGCTCTAAAGAAGCGTTTGTCTCCAGAATGAAGACAGTTAATGGTCGAGATATCAACCTAAGGAACGTATGTAGGTGGAAGGTGACCTCCGGATATCCATCATCTTTATTCATCAGCGAGACATTTTGTCATGACATTTGGCTTGAAATAATCTTCAGGAAACGTGGAAGGCAAGGACCAGTTCCTACGCTTCGACTTAAATACAATGGGCCAAGGGTTATTGAAAAGAAGGAAGTTGCTGACGTCCTGTCGCTCCTACATTACATACCTCCTGTCCACCATGGATTTTTCCTGTCACTAAAGCCAACAGTTTTGGATCAAAAAGACATTAGTAATGAGAGTGATGAATGATTTTGCAGTTTCAGTACAGTGTTGAAGACTTACTGCAAAATTTAGGATGTAATGTTCTATCACTGTGTGTTGTTAACGGTGTATGGTAATGTAATAATTTTTGTATATTTAATTTGTTTTAGTCAGTTCTGAGTTTCATTTACGTCTGTATAGTAGAAAATAGATGTTAGAATGACTACAGAATATAAGGACTGTTAAAAAAATTCAAATTTGCCGCTCAATTGAAACTTTAGATGTGCTGCATCTCGAAACTGTGATTTTGGCGCTTACCATTTTGTTCCCCCGAGCAGCTCAATTATTCCAGAAGTACTTCAGATAAAAATCTCACGTGAACATCTTGTATTTGAAAAATGCTCATGGTGGTAAAACAAGAGAAATTCAAGTTTGTATGGAGGTACGTTGACCGTATTTCTATCAGTGAATTATTTCCGGCTGTGTCGGCAAATGAAGCAGGTGACAGCGGTACTCGAAGGACCCCCTCTACACCCAGTAATTATGTAGATGTAAATTCCATTAACCCATAGCTCCAGCTTAAGTCCTTTAAGAAGAGCTGCTAACCTATTCTAACGTTGTAGTAAATCTATTGGGCGTATTACATTTTACAAGATAGATTACAACTCGCCGGATCTAAATCCGACGCAACACATCTGAGATGTGATTGAACGTGTCCTCAGAACTCATAACCCCTCCCAGAATATACCAGAATCAGGTAATTTTTGTGCGCAGATGTGGTGCCGACTCTCTCCAGCGACCTACCAAGGCGTGTTGAGAGGCCAGCATATCAACTGGAACTTGCCACTGTGTCTCTCGAACCATTCCATCACAATCCTGGCTTGCGACATGGCACATTATCTCGTTAAAAAATGCCACTGCCGTCGGGAAGCATGATCGTCGTGAAGTGGTGCACGTGGTCGGCAATCAGTGTAAGATATTTCATGGCCGTCATGGTGCCCTGCACAAATTGTGCTGGACCCACGGATGCCCGTGCGAATGTTCCCCAGACCATAATGAAGAGGCCGCCAGCTTGTCTTCTTGCTGCAATACTGGTGTCAAGGAGCTTCAACACAACGACAAGTCGACGCTATTATCGATGCCAAAGGTGGATATATAAGCTATTAGGTAGGTGGCCATAATGTTCTCGCTAATCAACGAGTACGGGCATATGTTGTCATTATGAATCTCGGCATCTGGAGCAGTGATAGATTCTTGCGTGAAAATTATCTGAAGACAGTTTCATAAGCAGAAACCGATTACGCACGAAGCTGAAACTGTTTTACCACATATTTCTAGGTTCATTATCATGTCTCCACTGGTAATAAACACCGATAATACAAGTGTGCGTATGCTATGAAACTTGTTGCTTCCATGGTACTAAAGGTAGCTACTATTCGACACAATCTGATTCGCGAAAGTCTGCAAAAATTTGCAGCTTCCGTCTTACCCTGCAAGTTGAGACGACCAAAAAATTTATACTTACCATAAGTAATGTTACACAGCTTTCGTAGCAAACAACAATGCATACACTTGACCAAAGTAATTTTATTCTCGTGTTAGACGTATGGATATAAAGACTCAGGTGGCGAGAAATGTGTTACTAATATAAATTCCATGTATCTCCCTAACAGCAGGCCGCTGTGGCCAAGCGGTTATAGGCGCTTCAGTACGGAACCCCGCTTCTGCTACGGTAGCATGTTCGAATCCTGCCTCGGACATGGATGTGTTTGATGTCCTTAGGTTACTTAGGTTTAAGTAGTTCTATGTTTTAGATGACTGATGACCTCAGAAATTATGTCCCGTAGCTCTCAGAGCCTTTTGAACCATTTTTGAACCTAGTGCAGGAGATGCGACACCATAAACATGAGACGTGTGAAAAACTGCCGCATCATGCATGATGTCCAAGTTTGTTACTTCTGCGCTACTAATTTTATAAGCAACAAATTTCGCCGACGTTATCCACATATGGTGTTGAATACTCCTACAAAATTGTACTATGGTGTCACAAGTAGTTCAGCAGATTTTATGTCGAAAACACTCGGTCTTGTGAAAGACTGTCACATCGTGATGTTTATAGTTATTCTTTCTTTCTTACTAGCACTATTCGCGACGACTTTTTCAGACGCTATCCACATATGCCACTCAACCTACAAAATTATACCATTGTATGACTCATAGATCAGAAGATACGACGTCATAAATGCTATGATGCGTGGAAAACTGACTCATCGCGTGTGTCTTCAAAATTTATTACTTCTTTGCTACTAACTCTGTTCGCAACATATTTCACAGACAGTATCAACATCTTTCACTGTCTGTACATCATTCTTGGACACATGGTTCATGAAATACAACGCCATGAACACTAAGCTAAGTAAAGAAATGTCACGTCATGCAAGAAGTTTTCATGCAATTATTGTTTACTACTAAGACTCTTCTACAGTCGAGTCTACTTAAGGAAATCTCGGACACGTGGCAGACAACTTTCAAATGCGAAGCGCAAACGGCTGTAGCCAAAACCAGTAGCTTCTATAGAGCCTTGAGGCGGCGTTGCCATATTGACAATTACAAAATCGCATTGTAGACATGCGAAGCAGTTGCACTTATACATTTGTACATTATGCAAATTTCTTTGTACGGCTGTTTCGTAATTTCACAGGTATTTTCATGAATACATGGAACTGAAATTGTTTTCGATACTTCAATACTACGTTTTCGTAAATAATAGAAAATTGAATAAATGAATAGCCGAGCAATACGGATCGTGTTAGCTAGTTAGTATGTATTCTCAACCACATTTGAATTAGTTTTGTTTGTTTATATCTCTGCTCGGAGATAATTAAACGAATCTGCTTCTTCCTTTAGTTTTCTGCTTCCCAGTATTTTTGTACGTCTTATGT
This sequence comes from Schistocerca gregaria, assembly GCF_023897955.1. Classification (NCBI taxonomy): domain Eukaryota; kingdom Metazoa; phylum Arthropoda; class Insecta; order Orthoptera; family Acrididae; genus Schistocerca; species Schistocerca gregaria. The sequence goes on from NC_064923.1 coordinate 333,860,653, forward strand.
GTTTCCCTTACATAACCCTTAGTGTTTTTTTATTTACAGAGATAACCATTCTAAAAGTATGCGGAAATTTGTAAGGCGCGTTATCAGTATCCTACGAGAACTTGTTTGTCAGTAAATAATGTTAAAGAAAGGCCACAACCTTGTTTTATAATTCCTTTTTACAGTCAGTAACTTCTCGCTTATACTAATTAAAAATTAAAATTTATTGACTCTAACCTAGCAGCTAAAACAGGGTCGTGGTTCCTCACTAATCATTTTTTAGGATGGTCCTAAAAGAATGGAATTCTAAAAGTCCCAGCAGATGGACCTACAAAGGAGCAATTGTACTAGCACTATTTTATTACAGACGAAAAACTTCTCCTAGCAAACAGAGAAAGCGCTGTACAAGAACATGCGTTTACTTGAATAACACTTGACAAACTTATTAATTGTAAACATCGAATTTCAGAAAACTACCACTATATCATTACTTTGAATACATTAAAAGATTGTTAATGCCAAAACACTGGCAGCAGGGATTGAAGTGAGGGTCTGCTCAAGAAGAGATTCAATTAGAAATGAAACTATTTCTTGACGAGTTAACCCCGTGAGAATCAGTGATTTCTGCCTGAAAGTACCATTTTATTAATTTTATTTCCGAGTACCAGTGCCTTTAGCTCGTTACCACCGATGCGGTTCCAAGACAGAGACGTATAGTGGTGCGTAGAGGTAATTTTATGACTGTCTTGCGTTGCGTCAGTCACTTTTAGCGTTCAAAACAACAGTAATCGCGGAGGTTTTGCTACGTGTATGTGAGAGATCGTGACATCAAGTATTTTCATAGTAGCCATATTGAGGTCATAACAGAAGAAAAGTGGAAGTAAGTGTATCTGAAGTCACTGCTACTATTATGTTTTATGAGGTCTTTCGGAATGCAACCACAGGGGCAGTTTGTGGTTTTTGTACAAGATTAGTTAAATTTTATGCCCATTTTTACCTTTTATTTAGAACTATAATTAGATTTAGGCATTATGACTTCAAGGACGTTTCGAGACGTGGAATTGAGCCAGGAAATAAGCGGATTTCCTTTAGTTTCCTTTCCGACTCACCACAAGAAATAATGAGTGGTGGAAAATCGTATGTCCCAGTGGTTCCAAAGTGATACCGCCTCATTAAAACCATTCATTGTTTACAGTTTACCAATTTAGTGCCGGCCGCTGTGGCCGAGAGGTTCTAGGCGCTGCAGTCCGGAACCGAACTGCTGCTACGGTCGCAGTTTCGAATCCTGCCTCGAGCATGGATGTGTGTGATGTCCTTAGGTCAATTAGGTTTTAAGTAGTTCTACGTCTAGGGGACTAATGACCTCAGATGTTAAGTCCCATAGTGCTTAGAGCCATTTGAACTATCTGAACCAATTTAGTCTTGCATTCGTTGCTTACTCTGATGTAGGGGTTCATTATAAAAAATAATTAAAATTGTATATTTTTTCAACTTCTTGGTATTCGTAAGGGTTAAAGATATATGGTATTAAAAAGGTATTTATTAAATACAGAGATAAGTAGCGGCAACACTTGAACGGAATGAGGGACGAGAGATTATCCATGAAGGTACTGAATACTTAAACTCCACCCGAAAACAAGACGACATAAGTCGACGAAGGTAACGATGAACATGAAGTTTCTGATGACTCTTTCACGGTGAAGCAACGACTGCCGTCTGACTTGTCTCAAAGTCTGTGCTAGATAAATGACGGCCACGGCTTCGCCATGTTACGAAGCAGGCGGCAGCCGTCACCCTCTACCACGGTCCCCAGGGCACGCGGGCCCTCGCCTGGTCTTTATGCGCGGGCCCGCGCTGCTGCGTCAGACAGCTCGGCGCAGCACACAGAACGGCGTAGCCAGTGTTTTTATTTCTGTCTGACGCTCCGCCAGCACTCGCGTCTCCCGGCTCGTAAACCTCTGCTGTCAGCAACCCGCACATCACACAGCAGCCACAACCCATTCTACGACAAAGAATTTGCCCTCGGAAATACTGGTTTGTTTTCATAGCTGGCTGCTACATTCCCACGACACTGCACGCATCACGTTTCCACTTATATTAGATTTTGTCTTACAGTTTCTTTTATAGATATTGCACCATAATAAGTAAACCTATGGGAACAAATTTCTTTCTCAAACGCAAACGCGAACCTACGTACTCCTTTTCTTCTGTTTTGAAAGGCTCATTTAACATTCTTTATTTTAATAAAATTTTCATTTTCATCTTAGAGGGAGCGTACTGAGACAACGTAAACTCAGAACATACCAGCCAAATATCACGGGAACTGGTAGTGGAACAGAGGAAACTCAATTGAGAATATTAGATAAGATAGGTATGTTCATTTCTGGCGTTCACAACCAAGGAAACCTTTATGGAGCGGGAGAGGGGGGGATGCACAGAGACACAGAAGGAATGAACTGTTGCTTTTTTGGTAAGCCTGCTTTGAAGTTGACAAAAGTAAATGTTCACGCTGGAGGAATGGGTTTCCGATCTATGGTAAATCCCCATTATGTACGAAACTTGGAAATACACCCACCACACGTTGAGATACGGCCTAGTATGTCATCGCGTTACCGTATCTGTTACGCCAATGAGAATTCTTATTTGGGCCTGCTGGATCCATGGTTCATACCTCAGCGGGAAAACAAGGGAAACAATGAGGTTGTGAGAGTCCAGTAAGATGCAGCTCTAGCACACTTTGGTATTCGGATGCGTGGGCTCCTTGATGATACAGATTTTAGGCCACTGGATCGAATGTGGGTCAGAAACATTTGCAGCACCTTTGAAATAGGCATCATGAAGACCAGATAACACCACGAGGAACGAGGGGCAATGCTCAATCCCTCTACGCCTCGAAGTCGCTAACGGACTAGTCAAGAATTGCAAGAAACTGTTCAAGTCTTTCGGTGATGAAATGCTACGCACGATATGGATGAGGTCATGGGATGCACACATCTCCTTGTCAAGAACGATAGGAAATGTAGATCCAGACTGTAAGTAGTTTTTATATGTATTTTCTCCAGCACACACTATACCTGAAGTACGTGGAGCATTCAAACATATTGTCGTTCTTGTCATCCGAATGCCAACGAAACCTATTTTGACTTCTTAGCAAACCAAAATCAGATGGCGTGTTTAGAAAAAGAGAAAAACCAGGAAGATAAAATGCTAGTACACTAAATTAATAGTGTGAAACACATACAGACAAAGGAAATAAAACTGACATTTACATCATTTTGCTCTGTATTGCCATTGCGAGTTTAGAATTAAGAAAACTCATTTCAAATGGCTCCACGACATTTATGAGAACCACAGAGGATAAGACCACTGATACATCTTATAGACGTACTATGGTCCTCAAAACCTGTACTATTCCATTCATACAAGCAACTTACAGCAACAAATTAAATTTTTTGAAACTTCTTCCAATGCATACATTATAGAGATGATTAATACTTTAGCGCACTATTTAGTCTGGAAATAAACCATTACGATACGCTAAATTAACTGTGAGCAGTTATTGTGCAGATTTATTAACGACATATATTGGGAAGTTTAGTCCGTCGACGGATTGTTATATGATACCCAAGGAAATTTTGACTTCGTGGAGGTTAGTCCCAGGTTTCATTAATTGGTTGCCGTCGAGGTTTTCACTCTCATTAGTCGAGAATTTATTTGATTGTGTGTATCAACCGCGATAGAACTCTCATTTTCATAGAAAGTTTATGACATTCATGAATAGTGTCTTGACTCATTATACTGTAGAAATGATTTACGCGGCTACACAGCTGGGTGACCACGTGACCACAAGTTTCTGTAACAACTGTGTGAAACGTTCATCTACATCTACATGACTACTCTGCAATTCACATTTAAGTGCTTGGCAGAGGGTTCATCGAACCACAATCATACTATCTCTCTACTATCCCACTTCCGAACAGCGAGCGGGAAAAACGAACACCTAAACCTTTCTGTTCGAGCTCTGATTTCTCTTATTTTATTTTGATGATCATTCCTACCTATGTACGTTGGGCTCAACAAAATATTTTGGCATTCGGAAGAGAAAGTTGGTGACTGAAATTTCGTAAAAAGGTCTCGCGCGGCGAAAAACGTCTATGCTGTAATGACTTCCATCCCAACTCGTGTATTATATCTGCCACATTCTCTCCCCTATAACGTGATAATACAAAACGTGCTGCCCTTTTTTGCACCCTTTCGATGTTCTCCGTCAATCCCATCTGGTAAGGTGCTGAGCACCTCTGAATGGAATGTAGGAAAATTTACTACAGTTGAACTTAATTTTACAAGAGAATGTAATGGCGTTAGTTGGCTATAAAATTTATGACGCACGTAGGAATGTAGTAAATGATTTTTTATGTAAACAGATTCATGAAATTATGTTATTTTCCACAACCGCGAGCGGTTGATAAAATATTTCAGTTGTCACATAGGCACATGTCTATAGACAGTGTTAAACAAAACTTTTATTTTCGTACAGTCGAGTAGAGCTGTTGTTCCTTAAAGCTCCAGAAGGACACTTCGAACAGCAGTCACGGAGTGCCAAATGTATCACATTATACAACTAAAGATTTACCCCATCATGCAAGTCAAGAATGAATAGAAGAAACCCCATCACTATGTACATTAGAGCTTTCTTAAATGCTTCCCAATAACAATACACTTGCATTATGTCATACGTGGTGGAACTGTTCACCAGAATAGTAGCACCTTCGTTTAGAAAAACTAATCCGTCTTATAGAGCCCTATAAGAACGTTGGAGAAATATGATCAAGAAAAATCCTGTGAACAAAAATGGCATACGGAAGGTAGTAGATAATAAGTAATATTTACGATGAATAGACAGTATAGAGGGATCGGTATATACTAAGTATTTAGGCTGATAAATATTGATTCCTTATTCACACGTTGACTTGAAGACAGATACCAATACGTATACCGAATGTAATAGGAATTTCATATCCTGATATGTAAAGGCTGGAACACTTTGGACTTAAGTCTGTGGAAGTCTACAATAAAAATGGCATAAAAACTGATTCTGAATAACATATCCCAGTTGGTTTGCAAACTGCTACAACATTCCGCTGAAGTAAATAACAGTTTATTTCCAAACACTGCAATTAATGTGAGCTTCTTTCGCCTATTTGTAATGTCAAACATAAATACTTTTTAGGTCATGGGATGAAAGCAACATTTATTTTGGACCATGTTCAACCAACATCGTGCAGAACTTATGCAATTTCCACCACCACTGGACGAGAATGATGTTATGCACTGTCCACTCCTGCCACAGGAAACTTTGTAACCCACGTAAAAAAAAAAGGCTTGGCTTAAGAAGGAGTTTAGAAGTTGAGAAATTTGGCGTGACATTGGACAGAAAAATAATTGTTGTTGTGGATGGTGAGGTGGGAGGAGGGGGAGGGAGGAAGGAAGAGAGGGAGGAAGGGTGGAGAGAGGGGGAAGGGAGGGGTAGGAAGAAGGGAAGGGCGGGCGAAACATGGCTTAGGAATTGTGTCAGAGTCAGTATAGGTATGGCGCAAGATGGCATTATGTGTTCGCCCCTGCAATTAAGCATATAGTCCATTAGAATCCCTACATATCTTAGAATGTTAGGCTGAATCCCTCTTGTGATTTTCAGCTCAATACCTTTACGCACAAGAGTAGATGTTAATAATGTTAGCTGTAGTGATGCTGCATTGATACATTGAAAAATAAAGCAAACTCTATGTCCCATTAAAATAAATGTTTTGTATCTTAACAATGTTGAAATTGTATTGCCGGTGTAATTTGGTTTGAAATAATTTCCGTCTAAAAGCAAATTTGGCGATATACCACACACAGCGTATCTGGGGAGAGTCTCTAGAGACGTTCCGGACGATAGCCATAGCAGGGAGCTCTGTAATGAGCTTAAGTTGGCAAGGGGTAACGAGTTTGCAGCTGCTAGGTGTAAGACATGAGGTAAACTTCACACTGCTAGCGACTAAAGGAAGCGACCGTCTCAACACAATCAAGAAACTATTACCCTACGTACACTTCGTTAATTGCTTGCTTCCAGTAGCGGCATGTAACTTTCATTATCACCGATAATTACAGCAGAGAAACTGTGGATCCTGCCATTTTCTGCAATACAGTGGGCGTACAACAGTAGCGTAAATGGTCGAATAACGAGCGAATACTCAAAACAGAAACAGTAAAATAGTAGAAAGCATGCAAAACTGGGAACACAAAACAGTAACAGAAATATGTAATATTTCAGACAGATAGCTTTATGACACTAGAGTCGCAGGTGAATTTTTCTGAAGAGAAATTAATACGAACAATACGAAAGATAATGTGCCTATTTCTAAATTATGTGGTTTAAAAATCAGAACGTTGGAGTTATTTTGTTTTACGCGATATTATTAAACAGTTGTACACCCAAATGGAACAATTTCATTAAACCCCTTAGGCAAGGAAGCCTGCAGGAACACATTTCCGAGCTGTAGTTGTGTTATAACGCTCCTATATTCCTTGAGAAATTTTAATATATTGAAAGCTACAGAGGAAGCTTACGTATACTAAATAACATCATTTTCTGCAGCAAGAATCGTATAAGTAAGTGTTACCTGAACACTCATGAATTTCTGTAATACCTACTTCAAAAATTGAATTTGAAACCTAATCGTATGCAATAGGACTGCAGTGAAGTTTAAATGCAGCACATTATTTGTTTTTCCCTCTTCCCTCTCCTCACACCCACACAACGTGGCGTGACTTTTGGGGACATGTGCAGTAAGGCTGAGCGCTTTGGCACTGAGGCCTGCGTACAGCCCGTGAGCCAAAATCTTGGCCGCCTCTGGTGTAAGACATCCACTGTTTGTTTTAGGAAAATGATTTTTCACTGTCGTTGGGTCAATTATCAACAAACGTTCCTTTAAGGGTATTATAACTGAAGTGGCACAGATATCACAGCTGATGATAATACATGGCTCAACTTTTGAATAATACAAGCTGATACATCATCTTCAAAAATAAAACCTGTATACTATTACACGAGTGCATGATAAATCACTAAATTACAGGCCCATATCGTTAACAACGATATGCAACAGGATTTCGGAACATATATTGTGTTTGAACATTATGAATTACTTCGAAGGAGACGGTCTATTGTCACACAGTCAACACGGATTTGCAAAACGTCGTTCTTATGAAACACACATAGCTCTTTACATGCACGAAGTGTTAAGTGCTATTGACAAAGCATTTCAAATTGATTCCGTATTTCCGGATTTCCGGAAGGCTTTCGGCACTTCACCTGGTGGCTTGTAATGAAATTGCATGCTTATGGATTATCGTCCCAGTTATGTGGCTGGATTCGTGATTTCCTGTCAGATAGGGCACAGTTTGCAATAACTGTCGGAAAGTCATGGAGTAAAACAGAATTGATTTCTGGCGTTCCCCAAGGAAGTGTTATAGGCCCTTTGCTGTTCCTTACCTACATAAACGGTTTGGGAGACAATCTGAGCAGCCGTCTCAGGTTGTTTGCAGATGGCGCTGTCGTTTATCGACCAGTAAAGTCATCAGAAGATAACATCAATTAGGAAAACGAATCAGAAAAGATACCTCTTTGGTGCGAAAACTGGCAATTGACCCTAAATAACAAGAAGTGTGAGGTTATCCACATGAGAGCTAAAATGAATGCGTTGAACTTCCGTTACACGATAAATCAGTCCATCTACAAGATTTATATTCAACTAAATACCTAGGAATTACAACGACGAACAACTTAAATTGGAAGGAACACACAGAAAATGTTGTGGGGAAGGCTAACCAAAAGCAAAGACTGCGTTTTAATGGCTAGACACTAATAAAATGTAACAGATCTACTACACAGACTTCCTACACTACGCTTGTCCGTCCCATTTTAAAATACAGCTTTACGGTGTGGGATCCTTACCAGATAGGATTGAAGGAGCACATCGAGAAAGTTCAAAGACGGGCAGTAAATTCTGTGTTACCGCGAAATAGGGGAGAGAGCGTCACTGAAACCATACAGGATTTGGGGTGGACATAATTAAAACAAAGATTTTTTCGTTGCGGCAGAATCTTCTCACGAAATTTCGAACTCCACCTTTCTCCTCCGAATGAAAAATTGGGGAGACACGATCGTCTTAATAAAATAAGGAAAATCGGAGCTCGCACCGAAAAAAACTCGTTTCTTCCGCGTGATATGCGAGATTGGAATAACAGAAAATTGTGAAGATGGTTCGATAAATCATCTGCCAGGTACTTAAATGTGATTTGCAGTGAGTCCATGTAGATGAAGATTTCGAGGCGATATGTGGCGATAAAATTCTATCGAACTTCCAGCCAGATCGTGCCGTTTAAAATACACTTGACGCGAGTTGAAGCTAGATAGCATTTTGTCTTTGTAGTATAAACTGCAGTTACAACAGTTTGTCATCTATCTATTTTCATTTGCTTTTCTGTCATATAGTTAGAATTAAATTTATTACGTGTATAGCGCCGAATTAGATGAAGTTGAAAAAAATACGATGACCTAATCATTGTTGTAGATCGTTACATAGAAATCATGTTCGGCTGTCCCATCCTATGACAGTTAGTTAGTTACGTGTTTCCATCTCATGGAAACCATTATGCTGTGGAACGTGTCAAGTACATAAGGAACACACAGCATCAATCAAGGTTCTTTTTAACTTTAAATTTTTATTACCTATCCCATTCCCTTAAATGGCACAAAATGCATGTATTATACCTATAGATTTATTTATTCCTATTCAGAAATTCATCTACGGTATAGAAGGAGTTGTTAAGGAGATATAATTTCAATTTATTTTTATACTATTACTGCTGTTTGTCAGATATTTTATTTCATCTAGTAACTTACCGAAAAGTTATACAGCAGCATATTTTTACCTTTTATGTTCCGAAGATGGTTCAGTAGAGGATACTGTAAGTATTTCTTCTGGCATTGTAGTCTTGAATGTCACTGTTGGTTTTAAACTCGTTCATGTTGTTGAGAACAAATTTCATTACTGAGTATATGTCCTGTGAGGCTGTAGTGAGAACAAGATGTGCGACTATAAGCCACACACATTAATCTAACCACTTGCTTTTGAGCAACGAATAATTTTTGTGAAAATGTTGATTTACCCTTAAATATTATTTCGTATGACATCAGGGAATAAATGTATGCAAAGAAAGTTAGCTTGCTAATTTCTATATTCTCAAAATTAGCAATTATTCTGATTGCCAAAGTTGCTGACTTCACGAGGTCCAAAATATGAATTTTCCAATTAATATTCTCACCTCTATGTACACCCAAAAAACGTAGAAGGCTCTACCATGTCTACTAACTTCTGCTGATGTGTTATATGTATTGAATAACTATGCTCCTTGCAATACAAAACTGCATGTACTGTTTCTTTTTCTTTTCCAATCAATAAAGTTTCCAAAGACATTACTTGCATCATTTTGTATTTGAGTTTCTTTTATCTGAATAATAATGATGCTTGTATCATCAGAAAACAGTGTCAGTTTAGGGCTTCTTGTTCCATATAAGAAGGGAGGTCATTCACATCCATTAAGAACAGAAGAGGACCCACGATGAAACCCTGCGCCGTACCTTGTGTACTTTCACCACAGTTAGATGAAGTGGGAAACTTTCATAAATAACTTAATCCATATAAAGGAACTTCTTGCTACCGAGCGAGGTGGCGCAGTGGCTTGCACACTGGACTCGGATTCGAGAGGACGACGGTTCAATCCCGCGTCCGGCCATCCTGATTTAGGTTTTCCGTGATTTCCCTACATCGCTCCAGCCAAATGCCGGGATGGTTTCTTTGAAAGGACACGGCTGACTTCCTTCCCCATCCATCCCTAATCCGATGAGACCGATGATCTCCCTGTCTGGTCTCCTCCCCCAAACGACACAACGCAAAAAACACTTCTTGCTTTCAGTTATGTAGATATGACTTAAACCACTCATATTCTGTTCCATTTATACTGTAGAATTGTAATTTCCGTAACGTAATGTCATGGTTCACACAATCAAGTGCTTTATGTAAGTCACATAAAACTCCAGTTGGCGACATTTTACTATTTGAAAATTGTATACTGCTGTTCCAGTAGGACAGAAAATCTGAAACCAAACTGCGATTTCCCATGACTGTTAAATTGGCTAACCACTCATGAGTACATTACTTTCTCAACGATGTTTGAAAATGCTGTAAGCAAGTACACTAAAAAGTAATTACTGATATCTGTGGTGTCCCCTCTTTTGTAGAGAGGCTGGACAATGGCATATTTTAAACCATCTTGGGAAATAGCTTGAGTTAGTGGCGTATACGTATGTGTCTCAGAATATCGGCTGTAACTGCAAAAAATTTCTTTAACATCTTCTTAGAAATCTCTTCTACGCCCACATTTCATTCATTTTTCTACGATTATAATATTTTTTTATTTCACAAGAGATTCTTAGACGAAAATTACTCTGACAAGGATTTCTCAAAACTGACTGCTCCATGTATTGCTTGGTTCTTTCTGTTTCCACCAATTGTTTCACCTACATTTGAGAAATGCTTGTTAAATACATTAGCTACTTGTGTACTGTTGATTGTTGTTGTTTTTGTTGTTGTGGTCTTCAGTCTTGAGACTGGTTTGATGCAGCTCTCCATGCTACTCTATCCTGTGCAAGCTTCTTCATCTCCCAGTACCTACTGCAACCTACATCCTTCTGAATCTGCTTAGTGTAGTCATCTCTTGGTCTCCCTCTACGATTTTTACCCTCCACACTGCCCTCCAATACTAAATTGGTGATCCCTTGATGCCTCAGAACATGTCCTACCAACCGATCCCTTCTTCTGGTCAAGTTGTGCCCCAAACTTCTCTTCTCCACAATCCGATTCAACACTTCCTCATTAGTTATGTGATCTACCCATCTAATCTTCATCATTCTTCTGTAGCACCACATTTCGAAAGCTTTCATTCTCTTCTTGTCCAAATTATTTATCGTCCATGATTCACTTCCATACATGGCTACACTCCATACAAGTAATTTCAGAAATGACTTCCTGACACTTAAATCTATACTCGATGTTAACATACTTCTCTTCTTCAGAAACACTTTCCTTGCCATGGCCAGTCTACATTTTATATCCTTTCTACTTCGACCATCATCAGTTATTTTGCTCCCCAAATAACGAAACTCCTTTACTACTTTAAGTGTCTCATTTCCTAATCTAATTTCCTCAGAATCCCCCGACTTAATTCGAAAACATTCCATTATCCTCGTTTTGCTTTTGTTGATGTTCATCTTATATCATCCTTTCAAGACACTATCCATTCCGTTCAACTGCTCTTCCAAGTCCTTTGCTGTCTCTGACAGAATTACAATGTCATCGGCGAACCTCAAAGTTTTTATTTCTTCTCCATGGACTTTAATACCTACTCCGAATTTTTCTTTTGTTTCCTTTACTGCTTGCTCAATATACAGATTGAATAACATCGGGGATAGACTACTGCCCTGTCTCACTCCTTTCCCAACTACTGCTTCCCTTTCATGTCCCTCGACTCTTATAACTGCCATCTGGTTTCTGTAGAAATTGTAAATAGCCTTTCGCTCCCTGTGTTTTACCCCTGCCACCTTTAGAATTTGAAAGAGAGTATTCCAGTCAACATTGTCAAAAGCTTTCTCTAAGTCTACAAATGCTAGAAACGTAGGTTTGCCCTTCCTTAATCTAGCTTCTAAGATAAGTCGTAGGGTCACTATTGCCTCACATGTTCCAACATTTCTACGGAATCCAAACTGATCTTCCCCGAGGTCGGCTTCTACTAGTTTTTCCATTCGTCTGTAAAGAACTCGCGTTAGTATTTTGCAGCTGTGACTTATTAAACTGATAGTTCGGTAATTTTCACATCTGTCAACACCTGCTTTCTTTGGGATTTGAATTATTATATTCTTCTTGAAGTCTGAGGGTATTTCGCCTGTCTCATACATCTTGCTCACCAGATGGTAGAGTTTTGTCAGGACTGGCTCTCCCAAGGCCGTCAGTAGTTCCAATGGAATGTTGTCTACTCCAGGGGCCTTGTTTCGACTCAGGTCTTTCAGTGCTCTGTCAAACTCTTCACGCAGTATCGTATCTCCCATTTCATCTTCATCTACATCCTCTTCCATTTCCATAATATTGTCCCTAAGTACATCGCCCTTCAATAGACCCTCTATATACCCTTTCCACCTTTCTGCTTTCCCTTCTTTGCTTAGAACTGGGTTTCCATCTGAGCTCTTGATGTTCATACAAGTGGTTCTCTTATCTCCAAAGGTCTCTTTAATTTTCCTGTAGGCAGTATCTATCTTACCCCTAGTGAGATGAGCCTCTACATCCTTACATTTGTTCTCTAGCCATCCCTGCTTAGCCATTTTGCACTTCCTGTCGATCTCATTTTTGAGACGTTTGTATTCCTTTTTGCCTGCTTCATTTACTGCATTTTTATATTTTCACCTTTCATCAATTAAATTCAGTATTTCTTCTGTTACCCAAGGATTTCTACTAGCCCTCGACTTTTTACCTACTTGATTCTCTGCTGCCTTCACTACTTCATCCCTCAGAGCTACCCAATCTTCTTCTATTGTATTTCTTTCCCCCATTGCTGTCAATTGCTCCCTTACGCTCTCCTTGAAACACTGTACAACATTTTTTGCAGTTTCTTCACTTCTAATCTACAGGTCATAACCAATATATTGTGGTCAGAATCCACATCTGCCCCTGGAAATGTCTTACAATTTAAAACCTGGTTCTTAAATCTCTGTCGTACCATTATATAATCTATCTGATACCTTTTAGTATCTCCAGGATTCTTCAATTTCTTCGTCATCTGCAGAGCTAGTTGGCATATAAACTTGTACTACTGTAGTAGGTGTGGGCTTCGTATCTATCTTGGCCATAATAATGCGTTCACTATGTCGTTTGTAGTAGCTTACCCGCCTTCCTATTCTCCTATTCATTATTAAACCTACTCCTGCATTACCCCTATTTGATTTTGTGTTTATAACCCTGTAGTCACCTGACCAGAAGTTGGTTGGTTGGTTGGTTTGTGGGATTAAAGGGACCAGACTACTATGATCATTGGTCCTTTGTTCCATAAAAACTAAAACCATCCGAAGAGAATAAAAAACGAACAACAGGAAAGACAGCAGACGAAACAGGACATGAAATACTCTTACAGAGACCAGACAAAACAAATTAAAACACACAGTGTGACGGTGGTTGGCCGACCGTAGAGACAAAGTGGAAAAGCCAACCACCAAGAACACTTTAAAAACTCAGTTTAAAATCAGAGGCTAAAAGACAGAATCAACACAAAAAAACAGATTAAAGGAAAAAAACCATGCCCGAATAAAACACAAAACCAAGTCCACCATGGCAGAGTCATCTGATAAAAGACCAGAGA